>NW_022265754.1:55153-195153 GCF_002021735.2 Oncorhynchus kisutch | reverse complement strand
TAGCTAGTAATCCAGACTGCCCTCTCTCTCTCCATCTGACCCAGTCTCTAGCTAGTAAACCAGACTGCCCTCTCTCTCTCCATCTGACCCAGTCTCTAGCTAGTAAACCAGACTGCCCTCTCTCTCTCTCTCTCTCTCTCTCCATCTGACCCAGTCTCTAGCTAGTAAACCAGACTGCCCTCTCGCTCCATCTGACCCAGTCTCTAGCTAGTAAACCAGACTGCCCTCTCTCTCTCCATCTGACCCAGTCTCTAGCTAGTAAACCAGACTGCCCTCTCTCTCTCTCTCTCTCCATCTGACCCAGTCTCTAGCTAGTAAACCAGACTGCCCTCTCTCTCTCTCTCTCTCTCTCTCCATCTGACCCAGTCTCTAGCTAGTAAACCAGACTGCCCTCTCGCTCCATCTGACCCAGTCTCTAGCTAGTAAACCAGACTGCCCTCTCTCTCTCCATCTGACCCAGTCTCTAGCTAGTAAACCAGACTGCCCTCTCTCTCTCCATCTGACCCAGTCTCTAGCTAGTAAACCAGACTGCCCTCTCTCTCTCCATCTGACCCAGTCTCTAGCTAGTAAACCAGACTGCCCTCTCTCTCTCCATCTGACCCAGTCTCTAGCTAGTAAACCAGACTGCCCTCTCTCTCTCTCCAACTGACCCAGTCTCTAGCTAGTAAACCAGACTGCCCTCTCTCTCTCTCCATCTGACCAGTCTCTAGCTAGTAAACCAGACTGCCCTCTCTCTCTCCATCTGACCCAGTCTCTAGCTAGTAAACCAGACTGCCCTCTCTCTCTCTCCATCTGACCAGTCTCTAGCTAGTAAACCAGACTGCCCTCTCTCTCTCTCCATCTGACCCAGTCTCTAGCTAGTAAACCAGACTGCCCTCTCTCTCTCCATATGACCCAGTCTCTAGCTAGTAAACCAGACTGCCCTCTCTCTCTCCATCTGACCAGTCTCTAGCTAGTAAACCAGACTGTCCTCTCTCTCCATCTGACCCAGTCTCTAGCTAGTAAACCAGACTGCCCTCTCTCTCTCCATCTGACCCAGTCTCTAGCTAGTAAACCAGACTTCCCTCTCTCTCTCTCTCCATCTGACCCAGTCTCTAGCTAGTAAACCAGACTGCCCTCTCTCTCTCTCCATCTGACCCAGTCTCTAGCTAGTAAACCAGACTGCCCTCTCGCTCCATCTGACCCAGTCTCTAGCTAGTAAACCAGACTGCCCTCTCTCTCTCTCTCCATCTGACCCAGTCTCTAGAGAGGAAACCAGACTGCCCTCTCTCTCTCCATCTGACCCAGTCTCTAGCTAGTAAACCAGCCTGCCCTCTCTCTCTCCATCTGACCCAGTCTCTAGCTAGTAAACCAGACTGCCCTCTCTCTCTCTCTCTCTCTCTCCATCTGACCCAGTCTCTAGCTAGTAAACCAGACTGTCCTCTCTCTCCATCTGACCCAGTCTCTAGCTAGTAAACCAGACTGCCCTCTCTCTCCATCTGACCCAGTCTCTAGCTAGTAAACCACGGTTGTGTCCCGAATGGCATCCTAGTCCCCTTTTTAGTGCACTATTTTGACTAGGGTCAATAAGTCCCCTATATAGGGAATAGGGTGCCGTCTCAGGACACTCATCGGGCCTGTCTCATTAGGTCTCTGAATCTGTGTTTCTTTGTAATAATGCCTGATCAAAATGTTTTTAAACACGCAGTAATATGAAGCCTGTGGATATGTGTTGTGTTGACATTCAGTATGCATTTGATAGATGCTGCATGGGCCACACGGGAATAATAAACAGGTGTATGTTGTCATGAAGGTTATTTCCTGCTAGTCGCTCCAAGGTTGTAGGCTGCTGGTATATTTAGTCATAGAAGTATTTTCTGATCAATCATTTCTCTGTTATGGCCTCTTCAACGCAGCGTGAACATGGTGACCAACCATTATTCTGTTGTTCAGCTCTGGGCCTAGCTATACTGAACATAGCCTCAGCTCTGGGCCTAGCTACAGCTCTGGGCCTAGCTACAGCTCTGGGCCTAGCTATACTGAACACATGTAAGCCTACAATAAGCCGAAGACTAAATAGTAGTCCCTCCTGGCAAAGAGGAAGTATCAGTGGAAACATAAAAAACCCTTTCATCTATTGAAGTACTTCCAGGTGCTGCTGTGGACTTGGACTGGGTCCAAGCTAACGGCTTGGACTTCAGATAGGACACGCTAACCCGAGCCAGCTTTAAGGATCCCCATTGGAAAAACATCTTACAGAGGATTAGGAGAACTTTAAAGTGATTAGACAGGTAATATGACCAGGCGTGTATAAACCAAAGCCCAGGTGCATCACATAGGCTTACAACTCCCCAGAACCAAAAAATGACATATTCTACCGATTTGTATGGATACAGAAATGGTACAAGCTATAAATAAACATGTAGAAAGCATCAGATAAAAGACTACAGACTGGAAAATAAAGAGAAATGTAATAAAAAAATTGTTCAATGGGCCTCCCGGGCGGCGCAGCTGTAGTGCCAGCTGTGCCACCAGAGACTCTGGGTTCGCGCCCAGGCTCTGTCGTAACCGACCGCGACCGGGAGGTTCGTGGGGCGACGCACAATTGGCCTAGCGTCGTCCGGGTTAGGGAGGGTTTGGCCGGTAGGGATATCCTTGTCTCATCATGCACCAGCGACTCCTGTGGCGGGCCGGGCGCAGTGCCCGCTAACCAAGGTTGCCAGGTGCACAGTGTTTCCTCCGACACATTGGTGCGGCTGGCCTCTGGGTTGGATGCTGTGTTAAGAAGCAGTGCGGCTTGGTTTTGGTTGTGTATCGAAGGACGCATGACCTTCGACCTTCGTCTCTCCCGAGCCCGTACGGGAGTTGTAGCGATGAGACAAGATAGTAGCTACTACACAACAACAATTGGATACCATGAAATTGGGGAGAAAAAGGGGGTAACATTCAACAACAACAAAAACGTTTTTAAAAATTGTTCAACGTGAACGCTAGCAGCATTTTCAGATGGAGTCATGCAGTATCTGTACCAGCTCTGTATTTATCCCAATGGAGAGCCTCTGGCTGAGAGGACTTCACTTCAGCAGGGTACTGGAGGTATAGAGCCCCACCTGTGGAGGTGGTGTCATAATACCCATAAAACCTAGCGGCTCAAAACAGGGAAATGGTTCCAATCGTTTCTCTCACCATTCATTTGTCCCCCCTATAGGGGATTTTAGAAACAGTTCAAATAAGGGCTGTGTTTGTTGTAGTTTACCCCGGTGTGACGTTTTAATTACCATGTCAATCTCTCTAGGACAAGGTGACTATTATCAATATATCTCTAGGACAAGGTGACTATTATCAATATATCTCTAGGACAAGGTGACTATTATCAATATTTCTCTAGGACAAGGTGACTATTATCAATATATCTCTAGGACAAGGTGACTATTATCAATATATCTCCAGGACAAGGTGACTATTATCAATATATCTCTAGGACAAGGTGACTATTATCAATATATCTCTAGGACAAGGTGACTATTATCAATATATCTCTAGGACAAGGTGACTATTATCAATATATCTCTAGGACAAGGTGACTATTATCAATATATCTCTAGGACAAGGTGACTATTATCAATATATCTCTAGGACAAGGTGACTATTATCAATATATCTCTAGGACAAGGTGACTATTATCAATATATCTCTAGGACAAGGTGACTATTATCAATATATCTCTAGGACAAGGTGACTATTATCAATATATCTCTAGGACAAGGTGACTATTATCAATATATCTCTAGGACAAGGTGACTATTATCAATATATCTCTAGGACAAGGTGACTATTATCAATATATCTCTAGGACAAGGTGACTATTATCAATATATCTCTAGGACAAGGTGACTATTATCAATATATCTCTAGGACAAGGTGACTATTATCAATATATCTCTAGGACAAGGTGACTATTATCAATATATCTCTAGGACAAGGTGACTATTATCAATATATCTCTAGGACAAGGTGACTATTATCAATATATCTCTAGGACAAGGTGACTATTATCAATATATCTCTAGGACAAGGTGACTATTATCAATATATCTCTAGGACAAGGTGACTATTATCAATATATCTCTAGGACAAGGTGACTATTATCAATATATCTCTAGGACAAGGTGACTATTATCAATATATCTCTAGGACAAGGTGACTATTATCAATATATCTCTAGGACAAGGTGCCTATTATCAATATATCTCTAGGACAAGGTGCCTATTATCAATATATCTCTAGGACAAGGTGCCTATTATCAATATATCTCTAGGACAAGGTGACTATTATCAATATATCTCTAGGACAAGGTGACTATTATCAATATATCTCTAGGACAAGGTGCCTATTATCAATATATCTCTAGGACACGGTGCCTATTATCAATATATCTCTAGGACAAGGTGACTATTATCAATATATCTCCAGGACAAGGTGACTATTATCAATATATCTCTAGGACAAGGTGACTATTATCAATATATCTCCAGGACAAGGTGACTATTATCAATATATCTCTAGGACAAGGTGACTATTATCAATATATCTCTAGGACAAGGTGCCTATTATCAATATATCTCTAGGACAAGGTGCCTATTATCAATATATCTCTAGGACAAGGTGACTATTATCAATATATCTCTAGGACAAGGTGACTATTATCAATATATCTCTAGGACAAGGTGCCTATTATCAATATATCTCTAGGACAAGGTGCCTATTATCAATATATCTCTAGGACAAGGTGACTATTATCAATATATCTCCAGGACAAGGTGACTATTATCAATATATCTCTAGGACAAGGTGACTATTATCAATATATCTCCAGGACAAGGTGACTATTATCAATATATCTCTAGGACAAGGTGACTATTATCAATATATCTCTAGGACAAGGTGACTATTATCAATATATCTCTAGGACAAGGTGACTATTATCAATATATCTCCAGGACAAGGTGACTATTATCAATATATCTCCAGGACAAGGTGACTATTATCAATATATCTCCAGGACAAGGTGACTATTATCAATATATCTCTAGGACAAGGTGACTATTATCAATATATCTCTAGGACAAGGTGACTATTATCAATATATCTCCAGGACAAGGTGACTATTATCAATATATCTCCAGGACAAGGTGACTATTATCAATATATCTCCAGGACAAGGTGACTATTATCAATATATCTCCAGGACAAGGTGACTATTATCAATATATCTCTAGGACAAGGTGACTATTATCAATATATCTCTAGGACAAGGTAACTATTATCAATATATCTCTAGGACAAGGTGACTATTATCAATATATCTCTAGGACAAGGTGACTATTATCAATATATCTCTAGGACAAGGTGACTATTATCAATATATCTCCAGGACAAGGTGACTATTATCAATATATCTCTAGGACAAGGTGACTATTATCAATATATCTCTAGGACAAGGTGACTATTATCAATATATCTCTAGGACAAGGTGACTATTATCAATATATCTCTAGGACAAGGTGCCTATTATCAATATATCTCTAGGACAAGGTGCCTATTATCAATATATCTCTAGGACAAGGTGCCTATTATCAATATATCTCTAGGACAAGGTGCCTATTATCAATATATCTCTAGGACAAGGTGCCTATTATCAATATATCTCTAGGACAAGGTGACTATTATCAATATATCTCTAGGACAAGGTGACTATTATCAATATATCTCTAGGACAAGGTGCCTATTATCAATATATCTCTAGGACAAGGTGCCTATTATCAATATATCTCTAGGACAAGGTGACTATTATCAATATATCTCCAGGACAAGGTGACTATTATCAATATATCTCTAGGACAAGGTGACTATTATCAATATATCTCCAGGACAAGGTGACTATTATCAATATATCTCTAGGACAAGGTGACTATTATCAATATATCTCTAGGACAAGGTGCCTATTATCAATATATCTCTAGGACAAGGTGACTATTATCAATATATCTCTAGGACAAGGTGACTATTATCAATATATCTCTAGGACAAGGTGACTATTATCAATATATCTCTAGGACAAGGTGCCTATTATCAATATATCTCTAGGACAAGGTGCCTATTATCAATATATCTCTAGGACAAGGTGACTATTATCAATATATCTCCAGGACAAGGTGACTATTATCAATATATCTCTAGGACAAGGTGACTATTATCAATATATCTCCAGGACAAGGTGACTATTATCAATATATCTCTAGGACAAGGTGACTATTATCAATATATCTCTAGGACAAGGTGACTATTATCAATATATCTCTAGGACAAGGTGACTATTATCAATATATCTCCAGGACAAGGTGACTTATCAATATATCTCCAGGACAAGGTGACTATTATCAATATATCTCCAGGACAAGGTGACTATTATCAATATATCGCTAGGACAAGGTGACTATTATCAATATATCTCTAGGACAAGGTGACTATTATCAATATATCTCCAGGACAAGGTGACTATTATCAATATATCTCCAGGACAAGGTGACTATTATCAATATATCTCCAGGACAAGGTGACTATTATCAATATATCTCCAGGACAAGGTGACTATTATCAATATATCTCTAGGACAAGGTGACTATTATCAATATATCTCTAGGACAAGGTAACTATTATCAATATATCTCTAGGACAAGGTGACTATTATCAATATATCTCTAGGACAAGGTGACTATTATCAATATATCTCTAGGACAAGGTGACTATTATCAATATATCTCCAGGACAAGGTGACTATTATCAATATATCTCCAGGACAAGGTGACTATTATCAATATATCTCCAGGACAAGGTGACTATTATCAATATATCTCTAGGACAAGGTGACTATTATCAATATATCTCTAGGACAAGGTGACTATTATCAATATATCTCTAGAACAAGGTGACTATTATCAATATATCTCCAGGACAAGGTGACTATTATCAATATATCTCCAGGACAAGGTGACTATTATCAATATATCTCTAGGACAAGGTGACTATTATCAATATATCTCTAGGACAAGGTGACTATTATCAATATATATCTAGGACAAGGTGACTATTATCAATATATCTCTAGGACAAGGTGACTATTATCAATATATATCTAGGACAAGGTGACTATTATCAATATATCTCTAGGACAAGGTGACTATTATCAATATATCTCTAGGACAAGGTGACTATTATCAATATATCTCTAGGACAAGGTGACTATTATCAATATATCTCTAGGACAAGGTGACTATTATCAATATATCTCTAGGACAAGGTGACTATTATCAATATATCTCTAGGACAAGGTGACTATTATCAATATATCTCCAGGACATTAGCCATAAGTGATGTTCCTTTGTTAGGGTTTGACTCCTCTTCATCATCTTAGTTTCCCTGGAAACAGTTGACAGGTCGATGCATCTTAGTTTCCCCGGAAACAGTTGACAGGTCGATGCATCTTAGTTTCCCCGGAAACAGTTGACAGGTCGATGCATCTTAGTTTCCCCGGAAACAGTTGACAGGTCGATGCATCTTAGTTTCCCTGGAAACAGTTGACAGGTCGATGCATCTTAGTTTCCCTGGAAACAGTTGACAGGTCGATGCATCTTAGCTGCCTGGAAACAGTTGACAGGTCGATGCATCTTAGTTCCCCTGGAAACAGTTGACAGGTCGATGCATCTTAGCTGTCCTGGAAACAGTTGACAGGTCGATGCATCTTAGCTGTCCTGGAAACAGATGACAGGTCGATGCATCTTTCCATAATATGGACTTGGTCTTTTACCAAATAGGGCTATCTTCTGTATACCACCCCTACCTAGTCACAAAAACAACTGATTGGCTCAAACTCATTAAGACGGAAAGAAATTACACAAATTAACAAGGCACACCTGTTAATTGAGATACATTCCAGGTGACAACCTCATGAAGCTGGTTGAGAGAATGCCAAGAGTGTGCAAAGCTGTCAAGGCAAAGGGTGGCTACTTCAAAGAATCTCAAAACTTTTTTTGGTTACTACATGATTCCATATGTGTTATTTCATAGTTTTGATGTCTTCACTATTATTCTACAATGTAGAAAACCCCTTGATTAGGTGTGTCCAAACTTTTGACTGGTAGTGTACGTGGGCCAGTGTCTACAGGGTAGGTGTTCTTGTTGTCGGCTCATCTGTGTGGACAGAAGTTATAGTAGGTCCTCAGCTGATCCATAAAGGGCAGACAACGTTCCTTCCTGTGAAGGAAGGGTTGATAGTGGGGGTCACACAGCCCCACACCACACACACACAGCCCCACACCACACACACAGCCCCACACCACACAGAAACAGCCCCACACCACACACACAGCCCCACAGCACACACAGAGCCCCACAGCACACAGAGAGCCCCACACCACACACACACAGCCCCACACCACACACACACAGCCCCACACCACACACACACAGCCCCACACCACACACACACAGCCCCACACCACACACACAGCCCCACACCACACAGAAACAGCCCCACACCACACACACACAGCCCCACACCACACACACAGCCCCACACCACACAGAAACAGCCCCACACCACACACACACAGCCCCACACCACACACACACAGCCCCACACCACACACACACAGCCCCACACCACACAGAAACAGCCCCACACCACACACACACACAGCCCCACACCACACACACACACACAGCCCCACACCACACACACAGCCCCACACACACACACAGCCCCACACCACACACACAGCCCCACACCACACAGAAACAGCCCCACACCACACACACAGCCCCACACCACACACACACAGCCCCACACCACACACACACAGCCCCACACCACACACACACAGCCCCCCACACACACACAGCCCCACACCACACACATACACAGCCCCACACCACACACACACACAGCCCCACACCACACACACACCACACAGAAACAGCCCCACACCACACACACAGCCCCACACCACACACACAGCCCCACACCACACACAGCCCCACACCACACACACACACAGCCCCACACCACACACACACACAGCCCCACACCACACACACACACAGCCCCACACCACACACACACACACAGCCCCACACCACACACACACACACAGCCACACACACACACACACAGCCCCACACCACACACACACACACACACAGCCCCACACCACACACACAGCCCCACACCACACACACAGCCCCACACCACACACACAGCCCCACACCACACACACAGCCCCACACCACACACACAGCCCCACACCACACAGAAACAGCCCCACACCGTAACAGCCACACTAGAGCCCTGCATGTGTTTTAAGCCCGAATCCTACCCATGCCCGTGACGTTCAAAGCCCTACACTATCCAGGCTCGATTGCTTCTGCCAAATTTAAACCCCCGGCCCTGTCCGAAATAAGTTCCTTCTGTCAGTCTGTGACTCGCTCCCTGCGCAGCTCGCTCTGCATGCACTCTGCTCATGGCGCTCTGAGTATCCATAGCAACGGCTCTGCTCAATGAAGAGACATGAGAGCAGTTGGCAGTTAGTTACGTTGTCACTCTAAAAACTCTGACAAAACTCAAGGAACATTATTAGTTGGTGTGAAATAAAAATCTGTGGTGTTTTATATTTGACGAGGTCGAAGGACTTCTGACACCACGTTATGATCTCAGTCCGGCAAGACGGGACCGGAAATGTCTCAGCTTAAAGAAATGTTCGGGTTCCCCAAGCCTGGCCCCTAGTTACTGATGAAAGTAAACAGGCCTGGCCCCTAGTTACTGATGAAAGACAACAGGCCCGTACCCTAGTTACTGATGAAAAAACAACAGGCCTGGCCCCTAGTTACTGATGAAAGTAAACAGGCCTGGCCCGTACCTTAGTTACTGATGAAAGACAGCAGGCCCGTACCTTAGTTACTGATGAAAGTAAACAGGCCCGGCCCCTAGTTACTGATGAAAGAAAACAGGCCTGGCCCCTGGTTACTGATGAAAGAAAACAGGCCCGGCCCTAACCCGATGTATCCTGTCGGGGCCCGTCGTGCTGGGGTAGGAGAGCTCTAAGCCACCCAGCACCATCCACACACAGCACCTCCACAGTCAGGAAGTTTAAACAGGACACATTCCATGGGTCATTGTCTGCATCCCAAATGACTCCCTATTCCCTATATAGTGCACTACTTTTGGCCAGAGATCTATCAGCCCTGGTCAAAACTAGTGCACTAACTAGGGAATAGGGAGCCAATTGGGATGCAAGCTACAGAGTGGGGTCCTGCTGCTGGGAAGTGACTGAGTCAACAGTGGGAGGTAGGCTTTCCCTGCTGTCACCGGGGCAATGTACCCAGACTACCCCACTCACCCATCAATGAGCCACAGTCCAACACACAGGGCAGGGTTGAGTTCATTAGGCATAAAACGCAATGAAAACAAGACTCAAAACAGGCCGGAGGGACTAAGAGGACATGGTCCAATGAGAAGAGCTTGTTTTGCAGACTAAGAGGACATTGTCCAATGAGAAGAGCTTGTTTTGCAGACTAAGAGGACATTGTCCAATGAGAAGAGCTTGTTTTGTTTTAAAAGTGGCGAGGTTTCGAAACGTTGTGCCCTGATGAACGTGTGCCAGCTGAGCCACAGTCAGAGTAACAACAGTACTGTAGGGTCTGGAGGACAGGGAGCCCACTGACTAAACAGAGACCGGGTCAGTTTATTCAGACGGTTTTAATGCCAGGGAAGGGACCTGGGCTTCCTAAACATGGTCATTCAGAAGGGTTTGACCTCAGAGCAGCAGGAACAATATGCAGTAGCTCTGTGACTGACTGACTGATAAACTGATAGATACTGGACTGTCTGTGACTGACTGGCTGACTGATAGACTGATACTGGACTGTCTGGCTGACAGACTGTGACTGACTGGCTGACTGATAGACTGACTGACTGACTGACACTGGACTGTCTGGCTGACAGACTGACTGACTGACTGATACTGGACTGTCTGGCTGACAGACTGTGACTGACTGACTGTGACTGGCTGCCTGATCGTAGACTGTGACTGATCGTAGACTGTGACTGATCGTAGACTGTGACTGATATTAGCAGCACCATCAGACCAGCAGTGGTAATTCTAGACGTTGACTGGAGATTAGACCCATCTGGTTCAATTAAAAGGGAAGGACAAACTTGGATGAAAAGATTCAACATACTTTGCCTCCTGGTTTCAGAGTGGTGGGCCTTCAACTGGCTTTCAATGGTTTCAGAGTGGTGGGCCTTCAACTGGCTTTCAATGGTTTCAGAGTGGTGGGCCTTCAACTGGCTTTCAATGGTTTCAGAGTGGTGGGCCTTCAACTGGCTTTCAATGGTTTCAACACTACATTGTTCTTGTCAATACGACCTGAAACAAACAGGGAGAGTCTCACCGGTATAAAACAAACACACTGGGCAGGACCACTTATAAACACACTGGGCAGTATCACTGCTATAAACACACTGGGCAGTATCACTGTTATAAACACACTGGGCAGTATCACTGTTATAGAAACGCTGGGCAGTACCACTGCTATAAACACACTGGGCAGTACCACTGTTATAAACACACTGGGCAGTATCACTGTTATAGAAACGCTGGGCAGTACCACTGTTATAAACACACTGGGCAGTACCACTGCTATAAACACACTGGGCAGAACCACTGCTATAAAACACACTGGGCAGTACCACTGTTATAAACACACTGGGCAGAACCACTGCTATAAAACACACTGGGCAGTACCACTGTTATAAACACACTGGGCAGTATCACTGCTATAAACACACTGGGCAGTATCACTGCTATAAACACACTGGGCAGTACCACTTATAAACACACTGTTATAAACACACTGGGCAGTACCACTGTTATAAACACACTGGGCAGTACCACTGTTATAAATACACTGGGCAGTATCACTGCTATAATCACACTGGGCAGTACCACTTAAACACACTGGTATTAACACACTGTTATAAACACACTGGGCAGTATCACTGTTATAAACACACTGGGCAGTACCACTGTTATAAACACACTGTTATAAACACACTGTTATAAACACACTGGGCAGTACCCCTGCTATAAACACACTGGGCAGTATCACTGTTATAAACACACTGGGCAGTACCACTTATAAACACACTGGGCAGTACCACTGCTATAAACACACTGGGCAGTATCACTGTTATAAACACACTGGGCAGTACCACTGCTATAAACACACTTATAAACACACTTATAAACACACTGGGCAGTACCACTGTTATAAACACACTGGGCAGTATCACTGTTATAAACACACTGGGAAGTACCACTGTTATAAACACACTGGGCAGTATCACTGTTATAGAAACGCTGGGCAGTACCACTGCTATAAACACACTGGGCAGTACCACTGTTATAAACACACTGGGCAGTATCACTGTTATAAACACACTGGGCAGTATCACTGCTATAAACACACTGGGCAGTATCACTGTTATAAACACACTGGGCAGTACCACTGCTATAAACACACTGGGCAGAACCACTGCTATAAAACACACTGGGCAGTACCACTGTTATAAACACACTGGGCAGTACCACTGTTATAAACACACTGGGCAGTACCACTGTTATAAACACACTGGGCAGTACCACTGTTATAAACACACTGGGCAGTACCACTGCTATAAACACACTGGGCAGTACCACTGTTATAAACACACTGGGCAGTACCACTGCTATAAACACACTGGGCAGAACCACTGTTATAAACACACTGGGCAGTACCACTGTTATAAACACACTGGGCAGTACCACTGTTATAAACACACTGGGCAGTATCACTGTTATAGAAACGCTGGGCAGTATCACTGCTATAAACACACTGGGCAGTACCACTGTTATAAACACACTGGGCAGTATCACTGTTATAAACACACTGGGCAGTATCACTGCTATAAACACACTGGGCAGTATCACTGTTATAAACACACTGGGCAGTATCACTGTTATAGAAACGCTGGGCAGTACCACTGCTATAAACACACTGGGCAGTACCACTGTTATAAACACACTGGGCAGTATCACTGTTATAGAAACGCTGGGCAGTACCACTGTTATAAACACACTGGGCAGTACCACTGCTATAAACACACTGGGCAGAACCACTGCTATAAAACACACTGGGCAGTACCACTGTTATAAACACACTGGGCAGTACCACTGTTATAAACACACTGGGCAGTACCACTGTTATAAACACACTGGGCAGTACCACTGTTATAAACACACTGGGCAGTACCACTGTTATAAACACACTGGGCAGTATCACTGCTATAATCACACTGGGCAGTACCACTTATAAACACACTGTTATAAACACACTGTTATAAACACACTGTTATAAACACACTGGGCAGTATCACTGTTATAAACACACTGGGCAGTACCACTGTTATAAACACACTGGGCAGTACCACTGTTATAAACACACTGGGCAGTACCACTTACAAACACACTGGGCAGTACCACTTATAAACACACTGGGCAGTACCACTGCTATAAACACACTGGGCAGTATCACTGTTATAAACACACTGGGCAGTACCACTGTTATAAACACACTGGGCAGTATCACTGCTATAATCACACTGGGCAGTACCACTTATAACACACTGTTATAAACACACTGTTATAAACACACTGGGCAGTATCACTGTTATAAACACACTGGGCAGTACCACTGTTATAAACACACTGGGCAGTACCACTTACAAACACACTGGGCAGTACCACTTATAAACACACTGGGCAGTACCACTGCTATAAACACACTGGGCAGTATCACTGCTATAAACACACTGGGCAGTATCACTGCTATAAACACACTGGGCAGTATCACTGCTATAAACACACTGGGCAGTATCACTGTTATAAACACACTGGGCAGTACCACTTATAAACACACTGTTATAAACACACTGGGCAGTACCACTGTTATAAACACACTGGGCAGTACCACTGTTATAAATACACTGGGTAGTATCACTGCTATAATCACACTGGGCAGTACCACTTATAAACACACTGTTATAAACACACTGTTATAAACACACTGGGCAGTACCACTTATAAACACACTGGGCAGTACCACTGCTATAAACACACTGGGCAGTATCACTGTTATAAACACACTGGGCAGTACCACTTATAAACACACTGGGCAGTACCACTGTTATAAACACACTGGGCAGTACCACTGCTATAAACACACTGGGCAGTATCACTGCTATAAACACACTGGGCAGTACCACTTATAAACACACTGTTATAAACACACTGTTATAAACACACTGGGCAGTACCACTTATAAACACACTGGGCAGTACCACTGCTATAAACACACTGGGCAGTATCACTGTTATAAACACACTGGGCAGTACCACTTATAAACACACTGGGCAGTACCACTGTTATAAACACACTGGGCAGTACCACTGTTATAAACACACTGGGCAGTACCACTGTTATAAACACACTGGGCAGTACCACTGTTATAAACACACTGGGCAGTATCACTGCTATAATCACACTGGGCAGTACCACTTATAAACACACTGTTATAAACACACTGTTATAAACACACTGGGCAGTACCACTTATAAACACACTGGGCAGTACCACTTATAAACACACTGGGCAGTACCACTGCTATAAACACACTGGGCAGTATCACTGCTATAAACACACTGGGCAGTATCACTGCTATAAACACATTGGGCAGTATCACTGTTATAAACACACTGGGCAGTACCACTTATAAACACACTGTTATAAACACACTGGGCAGTACCACTGTTTTAAACACACTGGGCAGTACCACTGTTATAAATACACTGGGCAGTATCACTGCTATAATCACACTGGGCAGTACCACTTATAAACACACTGTTATAAACACACTGGGCAGTATCACTGTTATAAACACACTGGGCAGTACCACTGTTATAAACACACTGTTATAAACACACTGTTATAAACACACTGGGCAGTACCACTTATAAACACACTGGGCAGTACCACTGCTATAAACACACTGGGCAGTATCACTGTTATAAACACACTGGGCAGTACCACTTATAAACACACTGGGCAGTACCACTGTTATAAACACACTGGGCAGTACCACTGCTATAAACACACTGGGCAGTATCACTGTTATAAACACACTGGGCAGTACCACTGCTATAAACACACTGTTATAAACACACTTATAAACACACTGGGCAGTACCACTGTTATAAACACACTGGGCAGTATCACTGTTATAAACACACTGGGAAGTACCACTGTTATAAACACACTGGGCAGTATCACTGTTATAAACACACTGGGCAGTAGTATCACTGTTATAAACACACTGGGCAGTACCACTGTTATAAACACACTGGGCAGTACCACTGTTATAAACACACTGGGCAGTATCACTGTTATAAACACACTGGGCAGTATCACTGTTATAAACACACTGGGCAGTACCACTGTTATAAACACACTGGGCAGTACCACTGTTATAAACACACTGGGCAGTACCACTGTTATAAACACACTGGGCAGTACCACTGTTATAAACACACTGGGCAGTACCACTGTTATAAACACACTGGGCAGTATCACTGCTATAAACACACTGGGCAGTATCACTGCTATAAACACACTGTGCAGCATCACTGTTATTCCATTCTATTAATGAGGTTTGTTTCAATATTGACTGAGTTAATGAATTCCCTTGGGTCCGAACAAACTCAGACAACACTGATCCATTGATGTGTCCCACGCCAGCCACACATCAAGGCTGGTGAGTGATGTCACACTGCCACCCTCACAAGTACCTGGAAAAAAATCTAAAACGACAACAGACCTCTCTCTATACAGGACCATGACAATAGTCATGTACTTACTTGTCATATTCGGCGTTGTCGAGGTCACAGCGGGCATCCTTGTGCTTCTGCCAGTCTTTCCCGTGTTTACACGTGGTGAGCAGCACCACGTCCTCAGAGTTATGGACGTGATATAATGCATTCCTCGTGTCTGATCCGATTCCAGTGAGGTATCGTTTCCCTTTGAACACAAGCACGTATTTCCTGTACGGTGGGATAGAGTTGTATTTTAAATAGCCCCTCTCCCCTCCGGCGCTGGGGTGGTCTTTCCCAAAAAGAGGGATGGAGACATCGAAATTGGGTCTGAAGTTCTCTGTGCCGATGCTTGCCTTGGCTAGCATGGCCTGTCCAAAGTCGAAGCCCAGATCTTCCGTGTAGTCGGGCCAAGTCCCCGAATAGAGGTTAAAGATGAGGTGATTCTTTCCGTTATTCCACAGATGCAAGTTCTGGACTTTAGTTCTGAGGTTGTGAACATACTGCGGAGACAGAATGTCCCTGTCTAGAGTGTCCAAACTCAGGACAAATAGACAAGCCTGTCCCGGGTCAGACGTATAGAACCTGGAAGCCTCAATGGAAGATAAAATATTCTGATAACTCTCGGACATCTTCTCTCCTTTCTGTTGCGGGTAAACGTAAACTTTAAATCCGTTGGTTTTGCACAAGGAAAAATCAAAGCAGGAGTCCATCCGGCAACGTTTCCCGTTATAAACTCCCGAAATGACATCCCTCTTCTGTCGTGGCGATATGTGAACGTTGTACTCCTCGGTCTCCATTTGGTCCCAGGGGCTGAACGGTTGTAGAGACCCCGAGAAGTGGTGCCACTGGGGACTCCCGTGGTGTCCATCGAGGCTGCGGTCATCACGCCGGTTGTTGCTTTTGGATAGCGGGGTTTGCATCCCTCCAAAGTACAACAACAGAATGAGACACGCACCGGCGGAGAACAGAATTAAGTACCGTTTTTTGGCCTGCATGTGTCCTTCGATCAGGGTCGAGATGTCTAGTAAATCCAACGAGCCCCGATGAAGTTTCACTCCTCTCGCCACTACTTCCAATTGAACGGCTGCGCCATCTTCCCCCAGCCAGGAAGGGTTTAGCGCTCAACACGTCCACCACCTTCTGATTCCTTTCCCCAAGCCGACGATTGATCCAGCGCATGTGGGCGATTTATAATGATCATTTACTTATCCCCTTGTTAATAGTTATGGCGAACAGTGGCTATCTTCCAGCACTTAAGAGTAGACTACCTTCCTGGTAAGTTAGGGATTGAAAATGCACCCGGACCTTACATTTCTTTATGCTATTAGCGGATTCATCTTCAGTGTTTCATCTGCCTGTATGAAAAAGAAGCAGGTATTTTCACTGACACTTTCTTGCTTTGTAGCCTAACGCTCCAGCAGCACACAATCACAATTTTCTAGCCAGCTACACAGGGTGATAAGAATGTAGCCAACTTGGCTAGCTTGCCCAAACATCCAGAGATTCAGGACTCACATTATAACGGTCCGCGTTGGACTACTCCATGGTCCAAACGAACGATATAACATAATGTCTTCTATCTCGCCTTCTATCTCGCCATATGAATTTCTGCAATTCAATAAATAAGTTGAAAGCAATTCGATTTAGCAGCATTCACAACACTCTTTCTCTCTGATTTACTCTCCTAGTCCAAGGAAAGACAACTCAGTCTTTTGAAGCGTCGGGAAATTATTGTTATACATTTTTTGGAACATTTTAAAGAAACATATCCGTAACATATCCCAATTGTAAAAAAATGTTTGGTGAGTTGTTCTGGATCTCACACAGAGGCATTCCAACCCTACGGCGTCTGATGACGATATGACGTTCTTCCATATCGCACTGGGCTTTTTCATTGGTTCGCGTCATATCCCGAAACAGGCGGGGCTTCCGCATCCCATTCACAACTGGAGACCCGCCAAGAGTAACCTAACCCTAGAGGTTAGCGATGCATGGCAGGGTTTCTCTATTGCATTGCTTTTATTTTAAATATATCTCATTTTAACAGCACATTTTGGTTCGACCTCTCCTGTTAAATAATAAACTGTTATTTATTTATTCATCTTGCTCCTTTGCACCCCAGTATCTCTACTTGCACATTCATCTTCTGCATATCTACCATTCCAATGTTTAATTGCTATATTGTAATTACTTCGCCACCATGGCCTATTTATTGCCTTAACTCCCTTATCTTATCTCATTTGCCCTCACTGTATATAAACTTTTTACTTTATTTTGTTCTACTGTATTATTGACTGTATGTTTTGTTTATTCCATGTGTAACTCTGTGTTGTTGTTTATTCCATGTGTAACTCTGTGTTGTTGTTTATTCCATGTGTAACTCTGTGTTGTTGTTTATTCCATGTGTAACTCTGTGTTGTTGTATGTGTCGAATTGCTTTGCATTATCTTGGCCAGGTTGCAGTTGTAAATGAGAACTTGTTCTCAACTAGCCTACCTGGTTAAATAAAGGTGTTCTCAACTAGCCTACCTGGTTAAATAAAGGTGTTCTCAACTAACCTACCTGGTTAAATAAAGGTGTTCTCAACTAGCCTACCTGGTTAAATAAAGGTGTTCTCAACTAGCCTACCTGGTTAAATAAAGGTGTTCTCAACTAGCCTACCTGGTTAAATAAAGGTGTTCTCAACTAGTCTACCTGGTTAAATAAAGGTGAAATAAAAACAAACACACATTTATAACTCATTTTCATTCATCCTCTTGATGATAGTCTAGGACTATATTCTCATGTATTCTTTATGCAAATGCAGATTACAGACAAAACCGCTTCCTTTTGATTTTCAGCTCATACTGGGGCTCAACCCCAGGAGTTCTGCCTCACAAACACACCGTGACTGACCACCCTTCTGAAGCATCTTATCCAGCCGTCACCGAAAAGCTAGCTACCGGAGCCATTCAGGCTGAGGAGTGAGCTTCCCATCTGCTACACTGGCACAATACTTGCAAAACGCTTTGCATCTCTCCTTGCAGGGCACTAATACACTGTTGTTCCCATTCAGCACAACCTCTGACCCCCCCCCCCCCTAATCTCACTATTCTGATTGGGCTTTGAGGAACTCTGCCATGAAGACAGGATGAGTCAGGTCACAGCAGAGCACCAGACACTACGGCTGAATTGGTTGGTAGCGTTCTGCAAAGGTGCAGGATACCACTAGCTCCCAGCAGCACACTGTGAATGGACGGTGCAGGATACCACTAGCTCCCACCAGCACACTGTGAATGGACGGTGCAGGATACCACTAGCTCCCACCAGCACACTGTGAATGGACGGTGCATGATACCACTAGCTCCCACCAGCACACTGTGAATGGACGGTGCAGGATACCACTAGCTCCCACCAGCACACTGTGAATGGACGGTGCATGATACCACTAGCTCCCACCAGCACACTGTGAATGGATGGTGCATGATACCACTAGCTCCCACCAGCACACTGTGAATGGACGGTGCAGGATACCACTAGCTCCCACCAGCACACTGTGAATGGACGGTGCATGATACCACTAGCTCCCACCAGCACACTGTGAATGGACGGTGCATGATACCACTAGCTCCCACCAGCACACTGTGAATGGACGGTGCATGATACCACTAGCTCCCACCAGCACACTGTGAATGGACGGTGCATGATACCACTAGCTCCCACCAGCACACTGTGAATGGACGGTGCAGGATACCACTAGCTCCCACCAGCACACTGTGAATGGACGGTGCAGGATACCACTAGCTCCCACCAGCACACTGTGAATGGACGGTGCAGGATACCACTAGCTCCCACCAGCACACTGTGAATGGACGGTGCAGGATACCACTAGCTCCCACCAGCACACTGTGAATGGACGGTGCAGGATACCACTAGCTCCCACCAGCACACTGTGAATGGACGGTGCAGGATACCACTAGCTCCCACCAGCACACTGTGAATGGACGGTGCATGATACCACTAGCTCCCACCAGCACACTGTGAATGGACGGTGCATGATACCACTAGCTCCCACCAGCACACTGTGAATGGACGGTGCATGATACCACTAGCTCCCACCAGCACACTGTGAATGGACGGTGCATGATACCACTAGCTCCCACCAGCACACTGTGAATGGACGGTGCAGGATACCACTAGCTCCCACCAGCACACTGTGAATGGACGGTGCATGATACCACTAGCTCCCACCAGCACACTGTGAATGGACGGTGCATGATACCACTAGCTCCCACCAGCACACTGTGAATGGACGGTGCATGATACCACTAGCTCCCACCAGCACACTGTGAATGGACGGTGCAGGATACCACTAGCTCCCACCAGCACACTGTGAATGGACGGTGCAGGATACCACTAGCTCCCACCAGCACACTGTGAATGGACGGTGCAGGATACCACTAGCTCCCACCAGCACACTGTGAATGGACGGTGCAGGATACCACTAGCTCCCACCAGCACACTGTGAATGGACGGTGCAGGATACCACTAGCTCCCACCAGCACACTGTGAATGGCATATTTATGCTGTTGTATACGTCCATATCCGCAGGATGATATTACCAACACTCGTGTTGTTTTCAGGAGATGGCTGACTACTTCATATATCAGCTTTAGTTATGTTGCTTATAAATCTTTCGGGCTTGTAGTCTTGAGGCATGTCCTCCTGGCCTGATCTGTTTTCACAGCTGCCGTGGTCTGAAAGAGGTCGGAAAGACTAGAAGTGATTCTGCAGAGCGGAGAGACAGGAGGAGTTTGCGTCCCAAATGGCACCCTATTCCCTATATAGAGCACTACTTTAGACCAGGGCCCTATTCCCTATATAGAGCACTACTTTAGACCAGGGCCCTATTCCCTATATAGAGCACTACTTTAGACCAGGGCCCTATTCCCTATATAGTGCACTACTTTTGACTAGAGCCTCTAAGGTTTTAGACCAGGGCTCTGGTCTGAAGTAGTGCACTATATAGAGAATAAGGTGTCAGTTGGGACACAGCCAGGGAGTGAGCGAAAGAGGAATTTGACCTGCGTTCCTAGGGAGCTGTGGAGCAGGATCTGTGTTCGGTGGACAGCGGGTGCTGCTCCTATGGTCCACTGATCAAAGACAAGTCCTCCTCCTCTCCTCCTCTCATCCTTCCTCTCCTCCCTATTCCTCTTCCTCTCATCCTTCCTGTCCTCCTCTCCTCCTTCCTGTCTTCCTTTCTCTCTTCCCTATTCCTCCTCCTTCCTTTCCTCCCTATTCCTCCTCCCCTCCCCATTCCTCCTCCTTCCTTTCCTCCCTATTCCTCCTCCCCTCCCCATTCCTCCTCCTTCCTTTCCTCCCCATTCCTCCTCCTTCCTTTCCTCCCTATTCCTCCTCCCCTCCCCATTCCTCCTCCTTCCTTTCCTCCCCATTCCTCCTCCTTCCTTTCCTCCCTATTCCTCCTCCCCTCCCCATTCCTCCTCCTTCCTTTCCTCCCTATTCCTCCTCCCCTCCCCATTCCTCCTCCTTCCTTTCCTCCCTATTCCTCCTCCCCTCCCCATTCCTCCTCCTTCCTTTCCTCCCTATTCCTCCTCCCCTCCCCATTCCTCCTCGGCCCACCCTTCCTTCCATTCCTCTCTCTTTCATTAGATTAGATTAGGTGAAGTAGAAGAAGAGGATGATAGCAGTTGTGTCATGATGTGATGATTGTGAGACGCTGTAGCCTTACAAATTCAACAGTCACAAGACGGGGACTTCAAACAGGCCTATGGAACGTCAAAGGGAACCGTAGCCTACTGTTCAGATGGGATAAATGGAAACTGACATCTGGACACTGACTGTAGGTCTATAACCTCTCACAGAGCCTTTATATTAACACCTGCGGAATTAAACATTTCTTGCAGTAAAATTGATCCACCAAATGTAGGCTACATTTTGACTTGGGAACAGGAGTGTAGAAATATGATTTCTTTCTTTCAGCATCTTGAGATAATGTGAATGTGTAGGTTAGATAGCCTACTTCTGTAGAGGAAAGTTCAAGGGAAAGAGGGGGATAGCTAGTCAGTAGTACAACTGAACGCATTCAACTGAAATGTGTCTACCTCATTTAACCCCTCTGAATCAGAGAGATGCTGTCTTCCTCATTTAACCCCTCTGAATCAGAGAGATGCTGTCTTCCTCATTTAACCCCTCTGAATCAGAGAGGTGCTGTCTTCCTCATTTAACCCCTCTGAATCAGAGAGGTGCTGTCTTCCTCATTTAACCCCTCTGAATCAGAGAGGTGCTGTCTTCCTCATTTAACCCCTCTGAATCAGAGAGGTGCTGTCTTCCTCATTTAACCCCTCTGAATCAGAGAGATGCTGTCTTCCTCATTTAACCCCTCTGAATCAGAGAGATGCTGTCTTCCTCATTTAACCCCTCTGAATCAGAGAGATGCTGTCTTCCTCATTTAACCCCTCTGAATCAGAGAGGTGCTGTCTTATTCAGTGTCATAAAAGCTGATAGTATTTCAACCACAGTTAGGGACCGTCTGTAAAGGTGCCATCTTTATTCAGCGTCATAAAAACGTATAGTATTTCAACCACAGTTAGGGACCGTCTGTAAAGGTGCCATCTTTATTCAGCGTCATAAAAACTGATAGTATTTCAACAACAGTTAGGGACCGTCTGTAAAGGTGCCATCTTTATCAGCGTCATTAATAAAGCTGATAGTATTTCAACCACAGTTAGGGACCGTCTGCAAAGGTGCCATCTTTATCAGCGTCATTAATAAAGCTGATAGTATTTCAACCACAGTTAGGGACCGTCTGTAAAGGTGCCATCTTTATTCAGCGTCATAAAAGCTGATAGTATTTCAACTACATAATATATACATCCAAGCAGAACTGAAACCTGATCAGAAACATGTTAGCTGGTTGTTTTCACAGCTTTCTATTTCATTACCACCGGTCAAACTGATTTCATTTGGAAACTTTACACAGAAAATCTTTCACTTAATATTTTAGGTAATGCATTTTCTCCCCGGTCCCTGAACGTCTTTACCCGATGTCAGCTAGACTGAAGCATTCATTCAATAACTTATTACATTATTCCGGTGAGCAATTGTTTCTTTAGTCTTCTAGGGCAACATATAATGACAGAAGAGAAGCTACATGTATCTAACTATTGACAAGTTGACTAACTAATAGCCTTTATAAGAAAGGATGAGCAGAAACCTCTCAACCTGGCTAAATAAAATCCCACCCCCTGTCAACACACCTGTCTCTGACAGGGGTCAGGTGTGGACCTTAGATTTTCACTTAATCACATATAGTCAGGCGGTTGCGGATGGGTTATTAGCAATTGCTGGGTGCAGGTGAACAAACAGCTGACCCACGGCACCAGTTCAGCTAATTCTGTTGACACACAGAGGAGTTAGTACTGGACTGAAAAGCTATTCAATGAACATTTTCCCAATGACCATGTGTTTTCAGTCCAAGTCAGGACTCGGCTTAATCTGTCTCCAGGAAACCAGCCCCTTAACGACTAAACATTCTCAGAGATGGTGTTTACAGCATGAGCAGTGGAATAGAATACAATCCAATACAATGGATTGGTTTCTAGGAAAACATGTGGCACAGTAAACATTTAGATGGCCAATGATTTTCTGTCTGGTTGCCCGTTATCTCTATATTTGGATCAGCAGGGATGCTAAGCCATAGCTAGTCTCCCCACTGTTTAATGGCAACCTGGTCTCAGAGCATTTCCTTTTATTCTGTACATAAATCCGAGATAATCCATTTAGTATGATATGTTACGTTTCGTATGGTATGTATTCATTTGTAGATGTTCATCATCCATTTCGTATGATATGTTACGAATTACAATTTGAGTATTTTATGATTTTGCACAAAACGTACAATATGTTACGATTTCCAATTGAATGTTAGCTAGGTGGCTAACATTAGCTAGGTGGCTAAACATTAGCTCGGCTAGGGTGTAGGGTTATGGTTGGGAGTTATGTTAAAGGGTTATGGTTAGGGTAAGGGTTAGCTAACATGCTAAGTAGCTAAAAAGTAGTAAGTAGTTGCTAATTAGCTAAAATACTAATGTTGTCCATGATGAGATTCAAATGAACCTTTTGGCTGCTAGATGTATGCATACCCCTCCACCCACCCTCCTTTTGTTTGTGCTTTTTACATAAGTGACCTTGTGTCTTATTTAAAAATAATTAAAAATGTAATTTAACTAGGAAAGTCAGTTAAGAAGAAATTCTTATTTACAATGACAGCCTATCGGGGAACAGTGGGTTAACTGCCTTGTTCTGGGGGCAGAACAACATAATTTTACCATGTCAGCTCGGGGGTTCGATCCAGCAACCTTTCAGTTACTGGCCCAACGTTCTAACCACTAGGCTGCCTGCCTGCCCTTATTTAACCATACCAAAGGTAACGTATCATAGTAATTGGAGTGTCTTGGTTTTACATTTACTATGTTACGTCTAGTCTATGAGACCAGGCTGGTAATAGAAGCCAAAATGTAATTCAGATGCTGCTAGGGTCAACGCCACCCTTCCCTTATCAGAGCTGCCAAGGTCAGCGCCACCCTTCCCTTATCAGAGTTGCCAGGGTCAGCGCCACCCTTCCCTTATCAGAGCTGCCAGGGTCAACGCCACCCTTCCCTTATCAGAGCTGCCAGGGTCAGCGCCACCCTTCCCTTATCAGAGCTGCCAGGGTCAACGCCACCCTTCCCTTATCAGAGCTGCCAGGGTCAGCTCCACCCTTCCCTTATCAGAGCTGCCAGGGTCAGCGCCACCCTTCCCTTATCAGAGCTGCCAGGGTCAGCGCCACCCTTCCCTTATCAGAGCTGCCAGGGTCAGCGCCACCCTTCCCTTATCAGAGCTGCCAAGGTCAGCGCCACCCTTCCCTTATCAGAGTTGCCAGGGTCAACGCCACCCTTCCCTTATCAGAGCTGCCAGGGTCAACGCCACCCTTCCCTTATCAGAGCTGCCAGGGTCAGCGCCACCCTTCCCTTATCAGAGCTGCCAGGGTCAGCGCCACCCTTCCCTTATCAGAGCTGCCAGGGTCAGCGCCACCCTTCCCTTATCTGAGCTGCCAGGGTCAGCGCCACCCTTCCCTTATCAGAGCTGCCAGGGTCAGCGCCACCCTTCCCTTATCAGAGCTGCCAGGGTCAGCGCCACCCTTCCCTTATCAGAGCTGCCAGGGTCAGCGCCACCCTTCCCTTATCAGAGCTGCCAGGGTCAACGCCACCCTTCCCTTATCAGAGCTGCCAGGGTCAACGCCACCCTTCCCTTATCAGAGCTGCCAGGGTCAACGCCACCCTTCCCTTATCAGAGCTGCCAGGGTCAGCGCCACCCTTCCGTTATCAGAGCTGCCAGGGTCAACGCCACCCTTCCCTTATCAGAGCTGCCAGGGTCAGCGCCACCCTTCCCTTATCAGAGCTGCCAGGGTCAACGCCACCCTTCCCTTATCAGAGCTGCCAAATGGGGCTTAATTGTCAGCTCCTGGGTCGGATTGAGGGTAATTTGTAGTTCTGCACACATTTGAAATGTACATGATGTTGTGTTACTACTGATGGGACATTGAACCAAACGTAGGGGGAGGTAATATTGATTGCAACAGGCTCAATTCTGAATGGGTTTTGAATGTTGAATCAATGCCGAATGTGATGGTTACAAAATGGGTCATTTTCCACACAATCCTTCATGGATTGTTGAAGTGCATAAATGGAAATAGTTTTAGGACTGTTTAGCTCCAGGCTCCAGCCTATCGGCAGACGGCAGTGACATCAGTGGCTCAGTGACATCAGTGGACAGACAGTCCTAATGGCTATATAGAGGGGGGGGGGGGTGGGGGGGGTGGAATAGTTTGCAGCCCTAATGGCTATATAGGGGAGGGGGGTGGGGGGGGTGGAATAGTTTGCAGCCCTAATGGCTATATAGGGGTGGGGGGGGGGGATAGTTTGCAGCCCTAATGGCTATATAGGGGGGGGGGGGGGGTGGAATAGTTTGCAGCCCTAATGGCTATATAGGGGGGGGGGGGTGGAATAGTTTGCAGCCCTAATGGCTATATAGGGGGGTGGGGGGGTGGAATAGTTTGCAGCCCTAATGGCTATATAGGGGGGGGGGGGGGGGGTGGAATCGTTTGCAGCCCTAATGGCTATATAGGGGGGGGTTGGAATAGTTTGCAGCCCTAATGGCTATATAGGGGGGGGGGGGGGGTGGAATAGTTTGCAGCCCTAATGGCTATATAGGGTGGGGTGGGGGGTGGGGGGGTGGAATAGTTTGCAGCCCTAATGGCTATATAGGGGGGTGGGGGGGGGGTGGAATAGTTTGCAGCCCTAATGGCTATATAGGGCACACACTGGGTCTAACGATCATCAAGATTCAAATTGATCGACACAATTAAAACCCTTTGTCCTCTCTAAGCACAAAAATATATTGATGTTAATCGTACAAATAGAGTTCTTCTTGACCATTGAAAACAATGAATATCATTTAAAGGGCATCTTACCAGCAGTATCCCGGCGACAACTTTAGGGCTCTGGTCTAAAGTAGTACACTATATAGGGAATAGGGTGCCATAGAGCTCTGGACAGAAGTAGTGCACTATATAGGGAACAGGGTGCCATAGGGCTCTGGTCAGAAGTAGTGCACTATATAGGGAATAGGGTGCCATAGGGCTCTGGTCAGAAGTAGTGCACTATATAGGGAATAGGGTGCAATTAGGGATGAGACCAAGTTGTCTTGATAAGAGACAGTGACATTAGAGGACAGTATTGTGTCCTGAAAGGGTGTGAAATACAATATATTTTCTGAGGTGTCCGGTAGAGCTAGCTGCTTACCGCTATCGACGCGTTAGCATCCTGGTTAGCATTAGCAAGCACAGCCATGCTTGTGTAGAAACCAGGGATGCAGAGCACCATGAGGTGTGCTATGTGAACTGATATGGTTTAACACCAAAAGGCAGGAAACGTACAGCCTGATCCACCATCCTGACCAGCTGCTCTCTCATATCCTTTCACTCAGAGAAATAGAGCGCAAGCTGACGAGATCAGGATGGTTGTTCGAGGCTTAGAAATATATGGAACACAGAACGTGTGTTGGGGATTCCAAATGTATTCTCCTCAGGCCTATGACACCTACCCCATGCTACTCTCTCCAAAGACATCAGGGTGACAAAGAGGGTCTCAAAACCATCTTTTAGGCGACGTTGATTTGCTGCCTATCCTGTGACCGTTAGACCATGAGGCTTGCCGTTGCAGCGGCACGGTCTTGTCTGCAACACGGTCTTGTCAGCGACACGGTCTTGGCTAGGACACGGTCTTGTCTGCGACATGGTCTTGGCTGCGACACGGTCTTGTCTGCGACACGGTCTTGTCAGCGACACGGTCTTGTCTGCGACACGGTCTTGTCAGCGACACGGTCTTGGCTGGGACACGGTCTTGTCTGCGACACGGTCTTGGCTGCGACACGGTCTTGGCTGGGACACGGTCTTGTCTGCGACACGGTCTTGGCTGGGACACGGTCTTGTCTGCGACACGGTCTTGGCTGCGACACGGTCTTGGCTGCGACACGGTCTTGTCTGCGACACGGTCTTGTCTGCGACACGGTCTTGGCTGCGATGAAGCAGGTTGTTGACGGAGAACGACAGTCAGGGGGAGCAGCCATCGCCGTCAACCGAAAGGTTGCAAGTTCAAACCCCCGAGCTGACAAGGTACAAATCTGTTGTTCTGCCCCTGAACAGGCAGTTAACCCACTGTTCCTAGACCAGTTAACCCACTGTTCCTAGACCAGTTAACCCACTGTTCCTAGACCAGTTAACCCTCTGTTCCTAGACCAGTTAACCCACTGTTCCAAGACCAGCTAACCCTCTGTTCCTAGACCAGTTAACCCTCTGTTCCTAGACCAGTTAACCCACTGTTCCTAGACCAGTTAACCCCACTGTTCCTAGACCAGTTAACCCTCTGTTCCTAGACCAGCTAACCCTCTGTTCCTAGACCAGCTAACCCTCTGTTCCTAGACCAGTTAACCCTCTGTTCCTAGACCAGCTAACCCTCTGTTCCTAGACCAGTTAACCCACTGTTCCTAGACCAGTTAACCCTCTGTTCCTAGACCAGTTAACCCTCTGTTCCTAGGCCAGTTAACCCACTGTTCCTAGACCAGTTAACCCTCTGTTCCTAGACCAGTTAACCCTCTGTTCCTAGACCAGTTAACCCACTGTTCCTAGACCAGTTAACCCTCTGTTCCTAGACCAGTTAACCCTCTGTTCCTAGACCAGTTAACCCTCTGTTCCTAGGCCAGTTAACCCTCTGTTCCTAGACCAGTTAACCCTCTGTTCCTAGGCCAGCTAACCCTCTGTTCCTAGACCAGTTAACCCTCTGTTCCTAGACCAGTTAACCCTCTGTTCCTAGACCAGTTAACCCTCTGTTCCTAGGCCAGTTAACCCACTGTTCCTAGACCAGTTAACCCACTGTTCCTAGACCAGTTAACCCCACAGGCCGTCATCGAATATAAGAAATCGCCCATCTGGGTTCCTGTCAAAAATACATTAAATAAAACTCTACGTCCCATATGGCACCCTACTCCCTATATAGTGCACTACTTTAGACTAGAGCCCTATTCCCTATATAGTGCACTACTTTAGACTAGAGCCCTATTCCCTATATAGAGCACTACTTTAGACTAGAGCCCTATTCCCTATATAGAGCACTACATTAGACCAGAGCCCTACTCCCTATATAGTGCACTACTTTAGACTAGAGCCCTACTCCCTATATAGTGCACTACTTTAGACCAGAGCCCTATTCCCTATATAGTGCACTACATTAGACCAGAACCCTACTCCCTATATAGTGCACTACTTTAGACCAGAGCCCTATTCCCTATATAGAGCACTACTTTAGACTAGAGCCCTATTCCCTATATAGTGCACTACTTTAGACCAGAGCCCTATTCCCTATATAGTGCACTACTTTAGACTAGAGCCCTACTCCCTATATAGTGCACTACTTTAGACCAGGGCCCTATTCCCTATATAGTGCACTACTTTAGACTAGAGCCCTATTCCCTATATAGAGCACTACATTAGACCAGAACCTTACTCCCTATATAGTGCACTACTTTAGACTAGAGCCCTATTCCCTATATAGTGCACTACTTTAGACTAGAGCCCTATTCCCTATATAGTGCACTACATTAGACCAGAACCCTACTCCCTATATAGTGCACTACATTAGACCAGGGCCCTATTCCCTATATAGTGCACTACTTTAGACTAGAGCCCTATTCCCTATATAGAGCACTACATTAGACCAGAACCCTACTCCCTATATAGTGCACTACTTTAGACTAGAGCCCTATTCCCTATATAGAGCACTACATTAGACCAGAACCCTACTCCCTATATAGAGCACTACTTTAGACTAGAGCCCTATTCCCTATATAGAGCACTACATTAGACCAGAACCCTACTCCCTATATAGTGCACTACTTTAGACCAGAACCCTACTCCCTATATAGTGCACTACTTTAGACCAGAACCCTACTCCCTATGTAGTGCACTACATTAGACCAGAACCCTACTACCTATGTAGTGCACTACATTAGACCAGAACCCTACTCCCTATGTAGTGCACTACATTAGACCAGAACCCTAATCCCTATGTAGTGCACTACATTAGACCATTGAAATACAGTCTGAATGTGTCTGTTGAAATACAGTCTGAATGTGTCTGTTGAATTACAGTCTGAATGTGTCTGTTGAAATACAGTCTGAATGTGTCTGTTGAAATACAGTCTGAATGTGCCTTGTAATTACAGTCTGAATGTGTCTGTTGAATTACAGTCTGAATGTGTCTGTTGAAATACAGTCTGAATGTGTCTGTTGAAATACAGTCTAAATGTGTCTGTTGAATTATAGTCTGAATGTGTCTTAAAGTGACAAGGCAACAGAGGAAGACTCCCGACCCCGACCCCATATCCATAAACCCTCTCCATATTTATGTGATGGATTATCCATTTCTGTATTCTAGGGAAGGAGAAGTCACCTCACGCAGAGTGGCAGGCAGCCATTAAACCCGAGAGAGAGAGAGAGAGAGAGAAACAGAGAGAGAGAGAGAGAGACAGAGAGAGAGACAGAGAGAGAGAGAGAGAGAGACAGACAGAGAGAGAGATACAGAGAGCGAGAGAGAGAGAGAGAGAGAAAGGAGAGAGAGAGAGAGAGAAACAGAGAGAGAGAGAAACAGAGAGAGAGAGAGAGAGAGACAGACAGAGAGAGATATACAGAGAGCGACAGAGAGAGAGAGAGAGAGAGAGAGAGAAAGGAGAGAGAGAGAGAGAGAGATGATAGAGAGAGAGAGACAGAGAGAGAGAGAAACAGAGAGAGAGAGAGACAGAGAGAGAAACAGAGAGAGAGAGAGAGAGAGACAGAGAGAGAGATACAGAGAGAGAGAGAGAGAAAGGAGAGAGAGAGAGAAACAGAGAGAGAGAGAGAGAGAGACAGAGAGAGAGAGAAACAGAGAGAAAGAGAGAGACAGACAGAGAGAGAGATACAGAGAGAGAGAGGGAGAGAGAGAGAGAGAGAGAGAGAGAGAGAGAGATTTAACAATATTTTCAAAGCTGTGAAATGTATTCTGTTGAAAAGCTGTGTCACAACAAACAACCAACCACAACTTTTGAGGAAACGTACACATCTGTTGTTTGTTTGTTTATCTGTCATTACATATATGGTCAATATAGTGCCCTACACAGACAATATAGTGCCCTACACAGACAATATAGTGCCCTACACAGACAATATAGTGCCCTACACAGACAATATAGTGCCCTACACAGACAATATAGTGCCCTACACAGACAATATAGTGCCCTACACAGACAATATATTGCCCTACACAGACAATATAGTGCCCTACACAGACAATATAGTGCTCTACACAGACAATATAGTGCCCTACACAGACAATATAGTGCCCTACACAGACAATATAGTGCCCTACACAGACAATATAGTGCCCTACACAGACAATATAGTGCCCTACACAGACAATATAGTGCCCTACACAGACAATATAGTGCCCTACACAGACAATATAGTGCCCTACACAGACAATATAGTGCTCTACACAGACAATATAGTGCCCTACACAGACAATATAGTGCCCTACACAGACAATATAGTGCCCTACACAGACAATATAGTGCCCTACACAGACAATATAGTGCCCTACACAGACAATATAGTGCTCTACACAGACAATATAGTGCCCTACACAGACAATATAGTGCCCTACACAGGGAATATAGTGCCCTACACAGACAATATAGTGCCCTACACAGACAATATAGTGCCCTACAGAGGGATTATAGTGCCCTACAGAGGGATTATAGTGCCCTACATGAGGAATAGGGTGCACTACATAGGGGAATATAGTGCCCTATATGAGGAATAGGGTACACTACATAGGGAATATAGTGCCCTACATAGGGAATATAGTGCCCTACATAGGGAATATAGTGCACTACATAGGGAATATAGTGCCCTACACAGGGAATAAAAAACTATCGCCCCAAATCTAATCTTCCATTCCTCTCAAAATATTTTGAAAAAGCTGTTGCCCAGCAACTCACTGCCTTCCTGAAGACTAACAATATATACGAAATGCTTCAGTCTGGTTTTAGACCCCATCATAGCACTGAGACGGCACTTGTGAAGGTGGTAAATTACCTTTTAATGGCGTCAGACCTTAGGCTCTGCATCTGTCCTTGCGCTCCTAGACCTTAGTGCTGCTTTTGATACCATCGATCACCACATTCTTTTGGAGAGATTGGAAACCCAAATTGGTCTACACAGACATGTTCTGGCCTGGTTTAGATCTTATCTGTCGGAAAGATATCAGTTTGTCTCTGTGGATGGTTTGTCTTCTGACAAATCAACTGTAAGTTTCGGTGTTCCTCAAGGCTCCGTTTTAGGACCACTATTGTTTTCACTAAATATTCTACCTCTTGGTGATGTCATTCGGAAACATAATGTTAACTTTCACTGCAATGCGGACGACACACAGCTGTACATTTCAATGAAACATGGTGAAGCCCCAAAATTGCCCTCCCTGGAAGCCTGTGTTTCAGACATAAAGAAGTGGATGGCTGCAAACTTTCTAGAAAAATTCATTCATGGTTTTGTCACTTCTAGGTTAGACTACTGCAATGCTTATCCGGCTACCCGGATAAAGCACTAAATAAACTTCAGTTAGTGCTAAACATGGCAGCTAGAATCTTGACTAGAACCCCAAAATGTGATCATATTACTCCAGTGCTAGCCTCCCTACACTGGCTTCCTGTCAAAGCAAGGGCAGATTTCAAGGTTTTACTGCTAACCTACAAAGCATTACATGGGCTTGCTCCTACCTATCTCTCTGATTTGGTCCTGCCGTACATACCTACATGTACGCCACGGTCACAAGAAGCAGGCCTTCTAATTGTACCTAGAATTTCTAAGCAAACAGCTGGAGGCAGGGCTTTTCTCCCATAGAGCTCAATTTTTATGGAATGGTCTGCCTACCCATGCCCTTTCTAGGGAGTTTTTCCTAGTCACTGTGCTTCTACACCTGCATTGCTTGCTGTTTGGGGTTTTAGGCTGGGTTTCTGTACAACACTTTGAGATATCGGCTGATGTAAGAAGGGCTTTATAAATACATTTGATTTGATTTTGATTTGATGTGAGAGACGCAGACTCTGTCACGAACATATAAGTCTTTACTGAAGACTCATCTCTTCAGTAGGTCCTATGATTGAGTGTAGTCTGGCCCAGGGGTGTGAAGGCGAACGGAAAGGCTGTTCTTCAACTGTTCTGGCTGCAGCTATGGAACCCTGACCTGTTCACCGGACGTGCTACCTGTCCCAGACCTGCTGTTTTCAACTCTCTCTCTCTCTCTCTACCGCACCTGTTGTCTCTAACTCCGAATGATCAGCTATGAAAAGCCAACTGACATTTACTCCTGAGGTGCTGACCTGTTGCACCCTCGACAACCACTGTGATGATTATTACATCTTGGTCATGTTCTGTTATAATCTCCACCCGGCACAGCCAGAAGAGGACTGGCCACCCCTCATAGCCTGGTTCCTCTCTAGGTTTCTTCCTAGGTTCTGGCCTTTCTAGGGAGTTTTTCCTAGCCACCGTGCTTCTACACCTGCATTGCTTGCTGTTTGGGGTTTTAGGCTGGGTTTCTGTACAGCACTTTGAGATATCAGCTGATGTAAAAAGGGAATATAGTGACCTACATAGGGACTATAGTGCCCTACATAGGGAATATGGTGACCTACATAGGGACTATAGTGACCTACATAGGGAATATAGTGCACTACATAGGGAATATAGTGCACTACATAGGGAATATAGTGCCCTACATAGGGAATATAGTGCCCTACATAGGGAATATAGTGCCCTACATAGGGACTATAGTGACCTACATAGGGAATATAGTGCCCTACATAGGGACTATAGTGCCCTACATTGGGAATATGGTGACCTACATAGAGAATATAGTGCACAATATAGGGAATAGGGTACACTACATAGGGAATAGCGTATACTACATAGGGAATAGGGTACACTACATAGGGAATAGGGTACACTACATAGGGAATATAGCGCACAACATAGGGAATAGGGTACACTACAACGGGAATAGGGTACACTACATAGGGAATAGGGTACACTACATAGGGAATAGGGTACACTATATAGGGAATAAGGTACACTACACAGGGAATAGGGTACACTGCATAGGGAATAGGGTACACAACATAGGGAATAGGGTACACTACATAGGGAATATAGCGCACAACATAGGGAATATAGTGCACACTACATAGGGAATAAGGTACACTACATAGGGAATAGGGTACACTACATAGGGAATAGGGTACACTACATAGGGAATAGGGTACACTACATAGGGAAAAGGGTACACTACATAGGGAATAGGGTACACTACATAGGGAAAAGGGTACACTACATAGGGAATAAGGTACACTACATAGGGAATAGGGTACACTACATAGGGAATAGGGTACACTACATAGGGAATAAGGTACACTACATAGGGAATAAGGTCACTACATAGGGAATAAGGTCACTACATAGGGAATAAGGTACACTACATAGGGAATAAGTTATACTACATAGGGAATAGGGTACACTACATAGGGAATAGGGTACCACTTATGGGACGCAACCTGTGTGTGTGCTTCTTATTCTCCTGACATTTAGAGAACGGAGGCTTTCGACGTGTCTATCTGCTGGCCAATACAGATGTTATGCCATGGAGGCTTTCGACCTGTCTGTCTGCTGGCCCATACAGATGTTATGCCATGGAGGCTTTCGACCTGTCTGTCTGCTGGCCAATACAGATGTTATGCCATGGAGGCTTTCGACCTGTCTGTCTGCTGGCCCATACAGATGTTATGCCATGGAGGCTTTCGACCTGTCTGTCTGCTGGCCCATACAGATGTTATGCCATGAGCACACTGTGTATCCCAAATGGCTCCATATTCCATATGTAGTGCTCATAGGACTCTGGTCAAACGTAGGGCACGACCGAGGGAATTAGGGTGCTATTTGGAACACACATTGAGTCAATAGTGACACAGTGAAATAGGTGAAAAGCCCAAGCCAGTTAGAATAACTCATTTCCACTCTGAAAAGAGAGATTCGCATTCATTGTCCCTTCTCTGTGGCTTTCTGTATCACAGGGTATCTATAGACATGCACACAGATAGCTGTTTCCATCAGGTCAGTACAAAAGTTCAGACTCTCCATTGAACCCAGGTCTGAGAGGAATAACAATGACTTGGACTAGTTTTTATCAATCTCTCTCTCTCTCTCTCTCTCTCTCTCTCTCTCTCTCCCTCTCTCTCTCTGTCTCTCTCTCTCTCTGTCTCTCTGTCTCTCTCTGTCTCTCTCTCTCTCTCTTTCTTTCTTTCTTTCTTTCTTTCTTTCTTTCTTTCTTTCTTTCTTTTCTTCTTTCTTTTCTTCTTCTTTCTTTCTTTTTCTTTCTTCTTTCTGTTTCTTTCTTTCTTTCTTTCTTTCTTTCTTTCTTTCTCTCTCTGTCTCTCTCTCCTCTCTCTCTTTCTGTCTCTCTCCCCTCTCTCTCTCTGTCTCTCTCTCTCTCTCTGCTTCTCTCTCTCTCTCTCCCCTCTCTCTCTCTGTCCCTCTCTCTCTCTGTCTCTCTCTCTCTCTGTCTCTCTCTCTCTCCTCTCTCTTTCTTTCTTTCTTTCTTTCTTTCTTTCTTTCTTTGCTTTCTTTCTTTCTTCTTTCTTTTCTTTCTTCTTTCTTTCTTTCTCTCTCTCTCTCTCTCTCCCTCTCTCTCTCTGTCTCTCTCTCCCTCTCTCTCTTTCTGTCTCTCTCTCTCTCTCTCCCTCTCTCTCTCTGTCTCTCTCTCTCTCTGTCTCTCTCTCCCTCTCTCTCTCTTCTCTCTCATTCTCTCTCCCGCTTCTCTCTCTCTCTCTTCTCTTTCTCTCTCTCTCTCTCTCTCTCTCTCTCTCTCTCTCTCTCCAACATGTATGATTCTCACATTGAGATAACAAGCTGTTGATAGTCAGAGCTGCTCCTTTGAATACAAACCACGGAGGAAATGTCATTATATTTAATATGTTATATAATGAAATCATATTTCCTATATTATAATAAACTATAAACTATCAAAATAAAGAAAGTATAAACTCAATTGAATGGGTATTTCCCAATGCTTCGGCATCGCTGTGCCTTCCTCAGGGTGATGTCAGGAACCAGGTTACAGTGCAATTAGTGCAACCAAAGCTCAACAGACGTTATTGTTATCGTATAGAAACATCATGTTAGCATCAACAGACGTTATTGTTATCGTATAGAAACATCATGTTAGCATCAACAGACGTTATTGTTATCGTATAGAAACATCATGTTAGCATCAACAGACGTTATTGTTATCGTATTAGAAACATAATGTTAGCATCAACAGACGTTATTGTTATCGTATAGAAACATCATGGAATGTTTGTACATCATATTAGCATCAACAGACGTTATTGTTATCGTATAGAAACATCATGTTAGCATCAACAGACGTTATTGTTATCGTATAGAAACATCATGGAATGTTTTACATCATATTAGCATCAACAGACGTTATTGTTTCATTTAATTTCACATCATAATTTAATTTAATATTTGTTACATGAAATCTTTTGGTTCAACCTTAATCTGACATACCCCCACTTTACAGAGTAATGAATACAGTAACGAATACAGAGTAATGGTTACAGGGTAATGAATGCAGGGTAATGAATACAGGGTAATGAATACAGGGTAATGAATGCAGGGTAATGAATGCAGGGTAATGAATACAGGGTAATGAATGCAGGGTAATGAATACAGAGTAATGAATGCAGGGTAATGAATACAGGGTAATGAATACAGGGTAATGAATACAGGGTAATGAATACAGGGTAATGAATACAGAGTAATGAATGCAGGGTAATGAATGCAGGGTAATGAATGCAGGGTAATGAATACAGAGTAATGAATGTAGGGTAATGAATACAGGGTAATGAATACAGGGTAATGAATGCAGGGTAATGAATACAGGGTAATGAATACAGAGTAATGAATACAGGGTAATGAATACAGAGTTATGTATACAGGGTAATGAATGCAGGGTAATGAATACAGGGTAATGAATACAGGGTAATGAATACATGGTAATGGATACAGAGTAATGAATGCAGGGTAATGAATACAGGGTAATGAATACAGAGTTATGAATACAGAGTAATGAATAAAGAGTAATGCCTATGAAACATACAGGGTAATGAATACAGAGTCATGAATACAGAGTAATGAATACAGGGTAATGAATACAGGGTAATGAATACATGGTAATGGATACAGAGTAATGAATGCAGGATAATGAATACAGGGTAATGAATACAGGGTAATGAATACAGAGTTATGAATACAGAGGCATGCCTATTGAAACATACAGGGTAATGAATACAGGGTCATGAATACAGAGTAATGAATACAGGGTAATGATACAGGGTAATGAATACAGGGTAATGCATGCAGGGTAATTAATACAGAGTAATGGATACAGGGTAAGAAATACAGAGTAATGAATATATGGTAATGAATACAGGGTAATGCATACAGGGGTAATGAATACAGAGTAATGAATACAGGGTAATGAATACAGAGTAATGAATACAGGGTCATGAATACAGGGTAATGAATACAGAGTAATGAATACAGAGTAATGAATACAGGGTAATGAATACAGGGTAATGAATACATTAACTAATACAGAGTAATGAATGCAGGGTAATGAATACAGAGTAATGAATACAGAGTTATGAATACAGGGTAATGAATACAGAGTTATGTATACAGGGTAATGAATGCAGGGTAATGAATACAGGGTAATGAATGCAGGGTAATGAATACAGGGTAATGAATACAGAGTAATGAATGCAGGGTAATGAATGCAGGGTAATGAATGCAGGGTAATGAATACAGAGTAATGAATGCAGGGTAATGAATACAGGGTAATGAATACAGGGTAATGAATGCAGGGTAATGAATACAGGGTAATGAATACAGAGTAATGAATACAGGGTAATGAATACAGAGTTATGTATACAGGGTAATGAATGCAGGGTAATGAATACAGGGTAATGAATACAGGGTAATGAATACAGGGTAATGAATACATGGTAATGGATACAGAGTAATGAATGCAGGGTAATGAATACAGGGTAATGAATACAGAGTTATGAATACAGAGTAATGAATAAAGAGTAATGCCTATTGAAACATACAGGGTAATGAATACAGAGTCATGAATACAGAGTAATGAATACAGGGTAATGAATACAGGGTAATGAATACATGGTAATGGATACAGAGTAATGAATGCAGGATAATGAATACAGGGTAATGAATACAGGGTAATGAATACAGAGTTATGAATACAGAGGCATGCCTATTGAAACATACAGGGTAATGAATACAGGGTAATGAATACAGAGTAATGAATACAGGGTAATGAATACAGGGTAATGAATACAGGGTAATGCATGCAGGGTAATTAATACAGAGTAATGGATACAGGGTAAGAAATACAGAGTAATGAATATATGGTAATGAATACAGGGTAATGCATACAGGGTAATGAATACAGAGTAATGAATACAGGGTAATGAATACAGAGTAATGAATACAGGGTCATGAATACAGGGTAATGAATACAGAGTAATGAATACAGAGTAATGAATACAGGGTAATGAATACAGGGTAATGAATACATTAACTAATACAGAGTAATGAATGCAGGGTAATGAATACAGAGTAATGAATACAGAGTTATGAATACAGGGTAATGAATACAGAGTTATGTATACAGGGTAATGAATGCAGGGTAATGAATACAGGGTAATGAATACAGGGTAATGAATGCAGGGTAATGAATGCAGGGTAATGAATACAGGGTAATGAATGCAGGGTAATGAATACAGAGTAATGAATACAGGGTAATGAATACAGGGTAATGAATGCAGGGTAATGAATACAGGGTAATGAATACAGAGTAATGAATGCAGGGTAATGAATGCAGGGTAATGAATACAGAGTAATGAATGCAGGGTAATGAATACAGGGTAATGAATGCAGGGTAATGAATACAGGGTAATGAATACAGAGTAATGAATACAGGGTAATGAATACAGAGTTATGTATACAGGGTAATGAATGCAGGGTAATGAATACAGGGTAATGAATACAGGGTAATGAATACAGGGTAATGAATACATGGTAATGGATACAGAGTAATGAATGCAGGGTAATGAATACAGGGTAATGAATGCAGGATAATGAATACAGGGTAATGAATGCAGGATAATGAATACAGGGTAATGAATACATTAACTAATACAGAGTAACGAATACAGGGTAATGAATACAGAGTAATGAATACATTAACTAATACAGAGTAATGGATACAGGGTAATGAATACAGAGTAATGAATACAGGGTAATGAATACAGAGTAATGAATACAGAGTAATGAATACAGGGTAATGAATACAGTAACTAATACAGAGTAATGAATACAGAGTAATGAATACAGAGTAATGAATACAGGGTAATGAATACAGAGTAATGAATACAGAGTAATGAATACATTAACTAATACAGGGTAATGAATACAGAGTAATGAATACAGAGTAATGAACACAGGGTAATGAATACATTAACTAATACAGAGTAATGAATACATTAACTAATACAGAGTAATGAATACAGGGTAATGAATACAGAGTAATGAATACAGAGTAATGAATACAGCGTAATGAATACAGGGTAATGAATACAGGGTCATGAACACAGAGTAACGAATACAGGGTAATGAATGCAGAGTAATGAATACATTAACTAATACAGAGTAATGAATACAGGGTAATGCATACAGAGTAATGAATGCAGAGTAATGAATACATTAACTAATACAGAGTAATGAATACAGGGTAATGAATACAGAGTAATGAATACATTAACTAATACAGAGTAATGAATACAGGGTAATGAATACAGAGTAATGAATACAGCGTAATGAATACAGGGTAATGAATACAGGGTAATGAATACAGAGTAATGAATACAGGGTAATGAATACAGGGTAATGAATACAGAGTAATGAATACAGTAACTAATACAGAGTAATGAATACAGGGTAATGAATACAGAGTAATGAATACAGAGTAATGAATACATTAACTAATACAGAGTAATGAATACAGAGTAATGAATACAGGGTAATGAATACAGGGTCATGAACACAGAGTCATGAATACAGGGTAATGAATACAGGGTAATGAATACAGTGTAATGAATACAGGGTCATGAATACAGAGTAATGAATACAGGGTAATGAATACAGAGTAATGAATACAGTGCATGAATACAGAGTAATGATTACAGAATAATGAATACAGGGTCATATATACAGGGTAATGAATACAGAGTAATGAATAGAGAGTAATGAATACAGGGTCATGAACACAGGGTAATGAATACAGGGTAACGAATACAGGGTAATGAATACAGGGTAATGAATACAGAGTAATGAATACAGCGTAATGCCTACTGAAACATACAGAATAAGTATTACAGAGTAATGAATACAGAATAAGTATTACAGAGTAATGAATACAGGGTAATGAATACAGAGTAATGAATACATTAACTAATACAGAGTAATGAATACAGGGTAATGAATACAGAGTAATGAATACAGAGTAATGAATACATTATCTAATACAGAGTAATGAATACAGGGTAATGAATACAGGGTCATGAACACAGGGTAATGAATACAGGGTAATGAATACAGGGTAATGAATACAGGGTCATATATACAGGGTCATGAATACAGGGTAATGAATGCAGGATAATGAATACAGGGTAATGAATACAGAGTAATGAATACAGGGTAATGAATACAGAGTAATGAATACAGGGTAATGAATACAGGGTAATGAATACAGAGTAATGAATACAGGGTAATGAATACAGGGTAATGAATACAGGGTAATGAATACAGAGTAATGAATACAGAGTGATTATTAAAGACATTCATTGGGGGTTGTCTTTTAGCTTAGCTGTGATCTGTGATTTGATACAGAGGAATGGTCTCTCTGTCTGTCTGTCTGTCTGTCTCTCTCTCTGTCTCTCTCTCTCTCCCCTTCTCTCCCTCTCTCTCTCTTTCTCTCTCTGTCTCTCCCCTTCTCTCTCTCTCTCCCTCTCTCCCTCTCTCTCCCCCCTCTCTCGCTCTCTCTCTCTCTCTCTCTCTCTCGCTCTCTCTCTCTCTCTCTCTCTCTCTCTCTCTCTCTCTCTCTCTCTCTCTCTCTCTCTCTCTCTCTCTCTCTCTCTCTCTCCCTCTCTCTCTCTCTCTCCCTGCCATTTCATAACTCATGCTAAAGGTTTGCATCCCAAATGGCACCCTATTCCCTAAAGAGTGCATTACTTCCTATGAGCTCTGGTCAAAAGTAGTGCACTAAATAGGGAATAGGGTAGCTTTTGGGACGTACCCCGGAAGTCCTCCAGGCTGAGCGGTTGTGTGTATGTGTGTGTGTGTAGGGGGGGGGGGGGGTGTTGGTTACGCAGAGCATGTGACCCTGGAATGGCCTCGTGGTAAACTAGTAATGAATCCCATGTTCCCTGGGAAGTGGGACAGACCGGGTCAGAGGAGACAGTGGTTCTGTTAGGGGTTCAAAGAGGTCAAGGACTTTTTGGCTCTGCCACTAGTATATAATGATTACTACACCCCCCCCCCCCCACACACACACACACACACACACAGGAGCATTGCTCTGGTTTGCTGCATGTTGAATAGAGCAGCTAATAGGACAAAGAGTTTGAGAGAAGAGAGAACGGACGATGGTGGTAGACTATAGCAGTTATTCATTCAGACCCATTCAGACCCGTAAAAAGAGCCGTCATTTTTACATTTTATTTAACCAGGCAAGTTAGTTAGTTATTATTATTTTCAATGACGGCCTGGGGACAGTAACTGCCTGTTCAGGGGCAGAACGATAGATTTGTACCTTTCGGTTACGTGTCCAACGCTCTAACGACTAGACTACCCTGCTGCCCCGAAATCCCATCACTACTCGGATCAGAGCGCTGCTCAAAGGAGTGATCAGTGGGGAAGTATTGAGTATAGAGTTGGATCAAATGAAAAATAATATTCTTGGCGTTTGTGACGCCCACCGTTTGGTGAGACGTAGACCCAGTGGCAATGGCGAGTCTGAGAATAACCCGTCTGTCTTGTTGAGCTTCAACACAGTTTCTACTGATAAGGCAACCTGGTCCCATAGACTAGACGTAACATAGTAAATGAAAATCCAATATACAAAAATGTGCATTATATGTTTGGTGTGGTTACGTAAGACAAAAGTTGACTTAAGGGAAAGACTAAAGTAGGTTGGTTGGTCGGCGTGGATGGGTGGGCGTATAATGCGAACGTTTAGGTGTTCAAATCTCATCACTGACAACTTTAGCATTTAAGCTAATTAGCAACTTTGCATCTACTTACTACTTTTTAGCTTCTTTGCAACTACTTAGCATGTTAGCTAACCCTAACTCTAACCTTAACCCTTTAAACTAACTCCTAACCTTAACCCTTTAAACTAACTCCTAACCTTAACCCTTTAAACTAACTCCTAACCTTAACCCTTTAAACTAACTCCTAACCTTAACCCTTTAAACTAACTCCTAACCTTAACCCTTTAAACTAACTCCTAACCTTAACCCTTTAAACTAACTCCTAACCTTAACCCTTTAAACTAACTCCTAACCTTAACCCTTTAAACTAACTCCTAACCTTAACCCTTTAAACTAACTCTAACCTTAACCCTTTAAACTAACTCCTAACCTTAACCCTTTAAACTAACTCCTAACCTTAACCCTTTAAACTAACTCCTAACCTTAACCCTTTAAACGAACTCCTAACCTTAACCTTTTAAACTAACTCCTAACCTTAACCCTTTAAACTAACTCCTAACCTTAACCCTTTAAACTAACTCCTAACCTTAACCCTTTAAACTAACTCCTAACCTTGACCCTTTAAACTAACTCCTAACCTTAACCCTTTAAACTAACTCCTAACCTTAACCCTTTAAACTAACTCCTAACCTTAACCCTTTAAACTAACTCCTAACCTTAACCCTTTAAACTAACTCTAACCTTAACCCTTTAAACTAACTCCTAACCTTAACCCTTTAAACTAACTCCTAACCTTAACCCTTTAAACTAACTCCTAACCTTAACCCTTTAAACTAACTCCTAACCTTAACCCATTATTTTAATTTTAATTTTATTTAACTAGGCATGTCAGTTAAGAACAAATTCTTACCAAAAGGCCTCCTGCGGGAACGAAGGATACATTTTAAAAAAATAGGACAAAACACATCACGACAAGAGAGACACCACAACACTACATGAAGAGAGACCTAAAGACAACAACATAGCATGGTAGCAATACAACATGACAACAACATGGTAGCAACACAACATGGTAGCAGAACAAAACATGGTACAAACATTATTGGGCACAGACAACAGCACAAAAGGCAAGGTAGAGACAACAATACATCATGTGAAGCAGCCACAACTGTAACCCTAACATGAACCCTAACCTTAACCCCTAATCCCCTAGCTTATCTAACCTTAGCCACCAAGCTAACATTAATGATTAGCTACCTAGCCACCTATATAACATTAGTTACAAAAAATAGGAATTCGTTACATATATGTTTTTTGCACATTTTTAACATATTATATGAATTGCAATTCGCAACATATCGTACGAATTGTGATTCATAACATATCAGTCGAAATGTAAAATGTACATCCACAAGTTAATACATACCATGCGAAACTTAAACATGTCACACTAATTGGAACGTCCTGTAGTTACATTTACTATGTTACGTTTACCCCTTAAGTCCAGGTTGGATAAGGTGACGTAGGTTATAGTTGCTATTCTGTGAGGGCCTACAGTATGTTCCAAACCCGTTACGGTGCTTTAGGTGCCAAGGCTTCAGAGGTGTTTCAGCAGTGTGAAGAAGGGAGATCCCAAGATGTGAGAACTGTGCAGGATAGGAGTGTAAAGCTGGGATAGAGAAAGCACTGTGGGGTTGCCAATGCAGCTGGGGATACAAAGTGCCCTGAAAGAGAGAGAGAGAGAGAGAGAGACAGAGAGAGAGACAGAGAGAGAGACAGAGAGAGAGACAGAGAGAGAGAGACAGAGAGAGAGAGAGAGACAGGTTCAGATTGCCAGAGTTCGCATGGGGTAGAACGTTTCCTATGCTGAGACAGTGAAGAGAGTAGCGAATAGCCCAAGGGTGAGTGATTCGACTGGAAGCGCCCCCCCCCACTGAGTAGGACAGAAGTAAGGTTGGATTTCTTGCGTTTGTAGCCATGGTGATCAACTGTACTGCGCTGATGGAACAGAAACCACAGAAGATAGATGAGGTAGTTGCAGCAGCAGAGAGATTTTAGTGTAGAAGATCTGCAAGGAGTTTAGAGAAGAGAGGTTACATCCTCCCAGGCTGATGTTGAGGGACGAAGTAGTGGGAGGGTGTACAGGTACAGGGTTAGATGGTAGATAGTGTATAGGTACAGGGTTAGATCGTAGATAGTGTATAGGTACAGGGTTAGATAGTGTATAGGTACAGGGTTAGATAGTAGATAGTGTATAGGTACAGGGTTAGATAGTGTATAGGTACAGGGTTAGATGGTAGATAGTGTATAGGTACAGGGTTAGATAGTAGATAGTGTATAGGTACAGGGTTAGATAGTGTATAGGTACAGGGTTAGACAGTAGATAGTGTATAGGTACAGGGTTAGATAGTGTATAGGTACAGGGTTAGATAGTGTATAGTGGTGAGGTTTTAATGGGTGTAGGGTTAGTTAGTAGGCCAATTTTTTTCATAAGGTAATGAATTCATACCACAGAATAGTAGGCTGATACACAGCCAATACAGTAGGCGGCGACATGCACCTACAATATTTGTTTGCGGACCGCCATAATAGCAACGAAGAAGAAGAAGCGGCAGAAAATTCCCACGAAGAAGAAAAGACCCCTGCTCTTCGTCTTGACTTCGTCGTCACCTAGTGGTCCACAAACACTCTGCAGGGAAGATGAATCATGTGGTTTGTCATGTGATGGTAAACAGGAATTGAATTAAAAAACTTGAAACGATCAACATTTAGCGAGCAACTACACGATCCTATAGGTGTATTACCTGAAGGTGAGTACGGTTGTGAAATGATGCATGTAAAATATTTAGAAAGTTGAAAACTAGTCATCGCTCGGGTCGGTAGAATTCACCGCTTGTTGCAAAATATCTTTCCGGCCACTAGCTTCAAACTAGCCTGCTGGTGATAACTACATATACAATTGTTTCATGTAGCTATCTGAACTCGTTAACATTATACAAATGAATACTATTTAGAGATGCAGTTCTAGTCCCTGGTTTAACCTGTGGCAGCTGTGTTTCTTTTTTTTTTACACAATACTAGAGTAGAAGTGGGCCAGAGCCCGAATTGCAGAGGCGCCTAATCGACCTGAGACCGTCGCCATGGTGGATTTCCTGGCGGAAAACAACCTGTGTGGTCAGGCGGTGCTGAGGATCGTTTCCAGGGGAAACGCGATCATAGCCGAGCTCCTCCGCCTCTCGGAGTTCATCCCTGCTGTCTTCAGACTCAAAGACAAGAGCGACCAGCAGAAATACGGAGACATCATCTGTGACTTCAGCTACTTCAAGGTGAGATGGGAGAGGGGTTGTCTTGTTGAATTGAGTGTGAGATGAGATCACAGTGAAAGGACATTGTTTGGGGTGCATCTCCTTAGGTAATGGACACACACACCGCCAATGTCATGGTTAGGCCTTTCCAATTATGTGATTGCCATCTATGAACTAGATGTTTAGAATGTATTATGGCATGATGATGAAGTACAAATCAAATCTAATGTTATTTGGTCACATACATACGGTTAACAGATGTTAGTGCGAGTGTAGCGAAATGCTTGTGCTTCTAGTTCCGACAATGCAGTAATAACCAACGAGTAATCTAGCTAACAATTCCAAAACTACTGTCTTATACACACACAAGTGTAAAGGAATGAAAGAATATTTACATAAAAATATATGAATGAGAGATGGTACAGAACGGCATAGGCATGATGATGATGACGAAGAACAGGGATAATGTTACGTCCATGAGTAACCCTTTATATTCTCCTGTTGCCTTCCAGGGTCCAGAGTACTACGACAGTCTTTCCAGTTATCATGATGATGATGATGAAGTACAGGGATAATGTTACGTCCATGAGTAACCCTTTATATTCTCCTGTTGCCTTCCAGGGTCCAGAGTACTACGACAGTCTTTCCAGTTATCATGATGAAGTACAGGGATAATGTTACGTCCATGAGTAACCCTTTATATTCTCCTGTTGCCTTCCAGGGTCCAGAGTACTACGACAGTCTTTCCAGTTATCATGATGAAGTACAGGGATAATGTTACGTCCATGAGTAACCCTTTATATTCTCCTGTTGCCTTCCAGGGTCCAGAGTACTACGACAGTAAGCTAGAAGCCAAACCAGATCTGCAGGATCTGGACGATGAGTTCCGTGAGAACAACCTGGAGATACTCTCACGATTCTACCTGGCGTTTGAAAGTGTCCACAAGTACATCGTTGATCTAACCAGGTCATACAGAATTACCTCCTTACGATATCGACCAGGGTGTCTGTTTTGGATTTACATATTTTTGGTCTGTTCAGTCATTGAGCTGAAGTCTTTACTGTGTGTTGTGTCAAGTAGTCTGTCTCTGTCTCCTCACCATGCTTTATCTAATCAGCTGTTCTGTCTCCTCACCATGCTTTATCTAATCAGCTGTTCTGTCTCCTCACCATGCTTTATCTAATCAGCTGTTCTGTCTCCTCACCATGCTTTATCTAATCAGCTGTTCTGTCTGTCTCCTCACCATGCTTTATCTAATCAGCTGTTCTGTCTGTCTCCTCACCATGCTTTATCTAATCAGCTGTTCTGTCTGTCTCCTCACCATGCTTTATCTAATCAGCTGTTCTGTCTGTCTCCTCACCATGCTTTATCTAATCAGCTGTTCTGTCTGTCTCCTCACCATGCTTTATCTAATCAGCTGTTCTGTCTGTCTCCTCACCATGCTTTATCTAATCAGCTGTTCTGTCTGTCTCCTCACCATGCTTTATCTAATCAGCTGTTCTGTCTGTCTCCTCACCATGCTTTATCTAATCAGCTGTTCTGTCTGTCTCCTCACCATGCTTTATCTAATCAGCTGTTCTGTCTGTCTCCTCACCATGCTTTATCTAATCAGCTGTTCTGTCTGTCTCCTCACCATGCTTTATCTAATCAGCTGTTCTGTCTGTCTCCTCACCATGCTTTATCTAATCAGCTGTTCTGTCTGTCTCCTCACCATGCTTTATCTAATCAGCTGTTCTGTCTGTCTCCTCACCATGCTTTATCTAATCAGCTGTTCTGTCTGTCTCCTCACCATGCTTTATCTAATCAGCTGTTCTTCTCTCCAGGTACCTGGATGATCTATATGAAGGAGTTTACATTCAACAGACCCTGGAGACGGTGCTGCTGAATGAGGATGGAAAACAGCTCCTGGTAAAAACAACATTTATTTACAATTTTATTTTACTCGTCAAGTCAGTTAAGAATAAATTGGTATTTTCAATGACGGTTAACTGCCTTGTTCAGGGGAAGAACGACAGATTTTTACCTCGTCAGCTCGGGAGATTCGATCTTGCAACCTTTCGGTTACTAGTCCAACGCTCTAACCACCTGCCTCCCCCCTCCAACCACTAGGCTACCCTGCCGCCCCAATCTCTTGTAATTACTTAGATTTTGTAGAAGGGCCCCCGGGGGGGCGTGTTCCCTGGAAGCTTTGTAGCTCTATGATCAACTTATATACATTTAGGAAAATCGTCCCTGTATGTTTGGCGATGTCCTGAAGGTATGTGAGAGTCCTATGATGTGTTGTTTGTCTCCTTGTTAACCAGTGTGAGGTGCTGTATGTCCTGAAGGTATGGAGTGACTCCACACTCCAAGACTGCTTCCATCACGTGGACTGGGAGATGTTTCGTATTGCGTCAGCCAACAACATTGACGAATACGCTGATTCGGTGTGCGAGTTCATTAGAACGTGCGTTGAAGATGTCGTTCCCATAGCAACGATTAAAACATTCCCCAACCAGAAACCGTAGATTGATGGCAGCATTCGTGTGGAACTGAAGGCGCGAACCACTGCTTTTAATCAGGGCAAGGTGTCTGGTAACATGACTGAATACAAACAGTGCAGCTATTCCCTCCGCAAGGCTATCAAACAAGCTAAGCGCCAGTACAGAGACAAAGTAGAATCTCAATTCAACGGCTCAGACACAAGAGTCATGTGGCAGGGTCTACAGTCAATCACGGACTACAGGAAGAAACCCAGCCCAGTCACGGACCAGGATGTCTTGCTCCCAGGCAGACTAAACAACTTTTTTGCCCGCTTTGAGGACAATACAGTGCCACTGACACGGCCTGCAACGAAAACATGCGGTCTCTCCTTCACTGCAGCCGAAGTGAGTAAGACATTTAAACGTGTTAACCCTCGCAAGGCTGCAGGCCCAGACGGCATCCCCAGCCGCGCCCTCAGAGCATGCGCAGACCAGCTGGCCGGTGTGTTTACGGACATATTCAACCAATCCCTATACCAGTCTGCTGTTCCCACATGCTTCAAGAGGGCCACCATTGTTCCTGTTCCCAAGAAAGCTAAGGTAACTGAGCTAAACGACTACTGCCCCGTAGCACTCACATCCGTCATCATGAAGTGCTTTGAGAGACTAGTCAAGGACCATATCACCTCCACCCTACCTGACACCCTTGACCCACTCCAATTTGCTTACCGCCCAAATAGGTCCACAGACGATGCAATCTCAACCACACTGCACACTGCCCTAACCCATCTGGACAAGAGGAATACCTATGTGAGAATGCTGTTCATCGACTACAGCTCGGCATTCAACACCATAGTACCCTCCAAGCTCGTCATCAAGCTCGAGACCTTGGGTCTCGACCCCGCCCTGTGCAACTGGGTACTGGACTTCCTGACGGGCCGCCCCCAGGTGGTGAGGGTAGGCAACAACATCTCCTCCCCGCTGATCCTCAACACTGGGGCCCAACAAGGGTGCGTTCTGAGCCCTCTCCTGTACTCCCTGTTCACCCACGACTGCGTGGCCACGCACGCCTCCAACTCAATCATCAAGTTTGCGGACGACACAACAGTGGTAGGCTTGATTACCAACAACGACGAGACGGCCTACAGGGAGGAGGTGAGGGCCCTCGGAGTGTGGTGTCAGGAAAATAACCTCACACTCAACGTCAACAAAACTAAGGAGATGATTGTGGACTTCAGGAAACAGCAGAGGGAACACCCCCCCCCATCCACATCGATGGAACAGTAGTGGAGAGGGTAGCAAGTTTTTTAAGTTCCTCGGCATACACATCACAGACAAACTGAATTGGTCCACTCACACAGACAGCATCGTGAAGAAGGCGCAGCAGCGCCTCTTCAACCTCAGGAGGCTGAAGAAATTCGGCTTGTCACCAAAAGCACTCACAAACTTCTACAGATGCACAATCGAGAGCATCCTGGCGGGCTGTATCACCGCCTGGTATGGCAACTGCACCGCCCTCAACCGTAAGGCTCTCCAGAGGGTAGTGAGGTCTGCACAACGCATCACCGGGGGCAAACTACCTGCCCTCCAGGACACCTACACCACCCGATGCTACAGGAAGGCCATAAAGATCATCAAGGACATCAACCACCCGAGCCACTGCCTGTTCACCCCGCTGTCATCCAGAAGGCGAGGTCAGTACAGGTGCATCAAAGCTGGGACCGAGAGACTGAAAAACAGCTTCTATCTCAAGGCCATCAGACTGTTAAACAGCCACCACTAACATTGAGTGGCTGCTGCCAACACACTGACTCAACTCCAGCCACTTTAATCATGGGAATTGATGGGAAATGATGTAAAATATATCACTAGCCACTTTAAACAATGCTACCTTATATAATGTTACTTACCCTACATTATTCATCTCATATGCATACGTATATACTGTACTCTATATCATCGACTGCATCCTTATGTAATACATGTATCACTAGCCACTTTAACTATGCCACTTGGTTTACATACTCATCTCATATGTTATACTGTACTCGATATCATCTACTGTATCTTGCCTATGCTGCTCTGTACCATCACTCATTCATATATCCTTATGTACATATTCTTTATCCCCTTACACTGTATAAGACAGTAGTTTTGGAATTGTTAGTTAGATTACTTGTTGGTTATTACTGCATTGTCGGAACTAGAAGCACAAGCATTTCGCTACACTCGCATTAACATCTGCTAACCATGTGTATGTGACAAATAAATTTGAATTGATTTGAGTCCTACCATGTGTTTGTCTCCTTGTTAACCAGTGTGAGGTCCTGTATGTCCAGAAGGTATGAGAGAGTCCTACCATGTGTTTGTCTCCTTGTTAACCAGTGTGAGGTCCTGTATGTCCAGAAGGTATGAGAGAGTCCTACCATGTGTTTGTCTCCTTGTTAACCAGTGTGAGGTCCTGTATGTCCAGAAGGTATGAGAGAGTCCTACCATGTGTTTGTCTCCTTGTTAACCAGTGTGAGGTCCTGTATGTCCTGAAGGTATGAGAGAGTCCTACCATGTGTTTGTCTCCTTGTTAACCAGTGTGAGGTCCTGTATGTCCAGAAGGTATGTTAGAGTCCTACCATGTGTTTGTCTCCTTGTTAACCAGTGTGAGGTCCTGTATGTCCAGAAGGTATGAGAGAGTCCTACCATGTGTTTGTCTCCTTGTTAACCAGTGTGAGGTCCTGTATGTCCAGAAGGTATGAGAGAGTCCTACCATGTGTTTGTCTCCTTGTTAACCAGTGTGAGGTGCTGTATGTCCTGAAGGTATGAGAGAGTCCTACCATGTGTTTGTCTCCTTGTTAACCAGTGTGAGGTCCTGTATGTCCAGAAGGTATGAGAGAGTCCTACCATGTGTTTGTCTCCTTGTTAACCAGTGTGAGGTCCTGTATGTCCAGAAGGTATGAGAGAGTCCTACCATGTGTTTGTCTCCTTGTTAACCAGTGTGAGGTCCTGTATGTCCAGAAGGTATGAGAGAGTCCTACCATGTGTTTGTCTCCTTGTTAACCAGTGTGAGGTCCTGTATGTCCAGAAGGTATGAGAGAGTCCTAAGATGTGCTGTTTGTCTCCTTGTTAACCAGTGTGAGGTCCTGTATGTCCAGAAGGTATGAGAGAGTCCTACCATGTGTTTGTCTCCTTGTTAACCAGTGTGAGGTCCTGTATGTCCAGAAGGTATGTTAGAGTCCTAAGATGTGCTGTGTGTCTCCTTGTTAACCAGTGTGAGGCGCTGTATCTCTATGGAGTCATGCTGTTGGTTATTGACCAGAAGATGGAGGGGGAGGTCAGAGAGAGGATGCTGGTGTCCTACTATAGATACAGGTGAGACCTTTGCTGCTGTTTTTGGGGGGGGAATGGCTTCTACATCCTTTATACATTTTAAACCCTTTTAAGAATCAATCCTCTTTGTTATTTTGTCAGGGACCCTTTAATGCTGCCAGTAATACTATCTATAATACTGTAATATCTATAATACTGTAATACTATCTATAATACTATAATAATATCTATAATACTATAATAATATCTATAATACTGTAATACTATCTATACTACTATGATAATATCTATAATAATATGATATCTAGAATACTATGATAGTATCTATAATACTCTCTATAATACTATAATACTCTCTATAATACTATACTACTATCTATAATACTATACTACTATCTATAATACTGTAATATCTATAATACTGTAATACTATCTATAATACTGTAGTACTATCTAGAATACTATGATAGTATCTATAATACTCTCTATAATACTATAATACTCTCTATAATACTATACTACTCTCTATAATACTCTCTATAATACTGTAGTACTATCTATAATACTATACTACTATCTATACTACTATAATACTGTACTACTATCTATAATACTATACTACTATCTTTAATCAAATCAAATCAAATCAAATGTATTTATATAGCCCTTCGTACATCAGCTGATATCTCAAAGTGCTGTACAGAAACCCAGCCTAAAACCCCAAACAGCAAGCAATGCAGGTGGAGAAGCACGGTGGCTAGGAAAAACTCCCTAGAAAGGCCAATACCTAGGAAGAAACCTAGAGAGGAACCAGGCTATGTGGGGTGGCCAGTCCTCTTCTGGCTGTGCCGGGTGGAGATTATAACAGAACATGGCCAAGATGTTCAATGTTCATAAATGACCAGCATGGTCGAATAATAATAAGGCAAAACAGTTGAAACTAGAGCAGCAGCACAGTCAGGTGGAAGTTGAAACTGGAGCAGCAGCATGGCCAGGTAGACTGGGGACAGCAAGGAGTCATCATGTCAGGTAGTCCTGGGGCATGGTCCTAGGGCTCAGGTCAGTTGAAACTGGAACAGCAGCATGGCCAGGTAGACTGGGGACAGCAAGGAGTCATCATGTCAGGTAGTCCTGGGGCATGGTCCTAGGGCTCAGGTCAGTTGAAACTGGAACAGCAGCATGGCCAGGTAGACTGGGGACAGCAAGGAGTCATCATGTCAGGTAGTCCTGGGGCATGGTCCTAGGGCTCAGGTCAGTTGAAACTGGAACAGCAGCATGGCCAGGTGGACTGGTGACAGCAAGGAGTCATCATGTCAGGTAGTCCTGGGGCATGGTCCTAGGGCTCAGGTCAGTTGAAACTGGAACAGCAGCACGGTCAGGTGGACTGGGGACAGCAAGGAGTCATCATGTCAGGTAGTCCTGGGGCATGGTCCTAGGGCTCAGGTCCTCCGAGAGAGAGAAAGAAAGAGAGAAGGAGAGAATTAGAGAACGCACACTTAGATTCACACAGGACACCGAATAGGACAGGAGAAGTACTCCAGATATAACAAACTGACCCCAGCCCCCCGACACATAAACTATCTTTAATACTATATATAATACTGTAATACTCTATAATACTACTATCTATAATACTATACTACTATCTATAATACTGTAGTACTATCTATAATACCGTAGTACTATCCTAATATAATACTATCTATAATTTTAATGAAAGAAAAACAAACATTTGATTGGACCGTGTTACTACCCATACCGTGTTACTACCCATGCCGTGTTACTACCCATACCGTGTTACTACCCATACCGTGTCCTGTTTGTGTGTCCAGTACCCATACCGTGTCCTGTTTGTGTGTCCAGTACCCATACCGTATCCTGTTTGTGTGTCCAGTACCCATACCGTGTCCTGTTTGTGTGTCCAGTACCCATACCATGTCCTGTTTGTGTGTCCAGTGCTGCCCGCTCCTCAGCGGACTCTAACCTGGATGACATCTGTAAGCTGCTGCGGAGTACTGGCTACTCCAGCCAATCAGGGGCCAAGCGGCCAGCTAACTACCCCGAGAGCTACTTCCAGAGAGTACCTATCAGTTCTACCTTCATCAGCATGGTGATCGGGAGGCTGCGTTCTGATGACATCTATAACCAGGTAAGACTCAAAGATTCCTTGATTTAAAAATAATAATAATTTAAACCATTTGTTTTCTTACTTTTTTAAAAGGTGTTACTCGCGTCATACTAACCCACTGTTCTCCTAGTTAGTAATGTAAAAACCCCATTGGCTCCCTTTAGGTGGTTAGTAACCTAGAACTGAATGACATTTCTTTCACACTCACTAATGCTACAATATTACATTGTCTTAAATGTTTTATTCCATCTATTTGTATGTTATGATCATGAAATCGTCTGATTCTCAGATCCATGTTTCGTCCTGTGTCTCTAAAGCTGTCCTGTGTCTCTAAAGCTGTCCTGTGTCTCTAAAGCTGTCCTGTGTCTCTAAAGCTGTCCTGTGTCTCTAAAGCTGTCCTGTGTCTCTAAAGCTGTCCTGTGTCTCTAAAGCTGTCCTGTGTCTCTAAAGCTGTCCTGTGTCTCCTAAAGCTGTCCTGTGTCTCCTAAAGCTGTCCTGTGTCTCCTAAAGCTGTCCTGTGTCTCCTAAAGCTGTCCTGTGTCTCCTAAAGCTGTCCTGTGTCTCCCCCAGGTGTCTGCGTACCCTCTGCCTGAGCATCGCAGCACAGCGTTGGCTAACCAGGCTGCCATGCTGTATGTCTGTCTCTACTTCATTCCCTCCATACTTCAGACTCAACAGGCCAAGATGAGGGAGATAGTGGACAAGTACTTCCCTGATAACTGGGTGAGAAACTGACTCTACTTCCCTGATAACTGGGTGAGAGACTGTATCTAAACTCTACTTCCCTGATAACTGGGTGAGAAACTGTATCTAAACTACTTCCCTGATAACTGGGTGAGAGACTGACTCTACTTCCCTGATAACTGGGTGAGAGACTGACTCTACTTCCCTGATAACTGGGTGAGAGACTGTATCTAAACTCTACTTCCCTGATAACTGGGTGAGAGACTGTATCTAAACTCTACTTCCCTGATAACTGGGTGAGAGACTGTATCTAAACTCTACTTCCCTGATAACTGGGTGAGAGACTGACTACTTCCCTGATAACTGGGTGAGAGACTGTATCTAAACTCTACTTCCCTGATAACTGGGTGAGAGACTGTATCTAAACTACTTCCCTGATAACTGGGTGAGAGACTGACTCTACTTCCCTGATAACTGGGTGAGAGACTGACTCTACTTCCCTGATAACTGGGTGAGAGACTGTATCTAAACTCTACTTCCCTGATAACTGGGTGAGAAACTGTATCTAAACTCTACTTCCCTGATAACTGGGTGAGAGACTGACTCTACTTCCCTGATAACTGGGTGAGAGACTGACTCTACTTCCCTGATAACTGGGTGAGAGACTGTATCTAAACTCTACTTCCCTGATAACTGGGTGAGAGACTGTATCTAAACTCTACTTCCCTGATAACTGGGTGAGAGACTGTATCTAAACTCTACTTCCCTGATAACTGGGTGAGAGACTGACTACTTCCCTGATAACTGGGTGAGAGACTGTATCTAAACTCTACTTCCCTGATAACTGGGTGAGAGACTGTATCTAAACTCTACTTCCCTGATAACTGGGTGAGAGACTCATCTAAACTCTACTTCCCTGATAACTGGGTGAGAGACTGTCTAAACTCTACTTCCCTGATAACTGGGTGAGAGACTGTATCTAAACTCTACTTCCCTGATAACTGGGTGAGAGACTGTATCTAAACTCTACTTCCCTGATAACTGGGTGAGAGACTCATCTAAACTCTACTTCCCTGATAACTGGGTGAGAGACTCATCTAAACTCTACTTCCCTGATAACTGGGTGAGAGACTCATCTAAACTCTACTTCCCTGATAACTGGGTGAGAGACTGTATCTAAACTCTACTTCCCTGATAACTGGGTGAGAAACTGTATCTAAACTCTACTTCCCTGATAACTGGGTGAGAGACTGTCTAAACTCTACTTCCCTGATAACTGGGTGAGAGACTGTATCTAAACTCTACTTCCCTGATAACTGGGTGAGAGACTGTATCTAAACTCTACTTCCCTGATAACTGGGTGAGAGACTCATCTAAACTCTACTTCCCTGATAACTGGGTGAGAGACTGACTCTACTTCCCTGATAACTGGGTGAGAGACTGTATCTAAACTCTACTTCCCTGATAACTGGGTGAGAGACTGTATCTAAACTCTACTTCCCTGATAACTGGGTGAGAGACTGTATCTAAACTCTACTTCCCTGATAACTGGGTGAGAGACTGTATCTAAACTCGACTTCCCTGATAACTGGGTGAGAGACTGTATCTAAACTCTACTTCCCTGATAACTGGGTGAGACACGGCATCTAAACTCTACTTCCCTGATAACTGGGTGAGAGACTGTATCTAAACTCGACTTCCCTGATAACTGGGTGAGAGACTGTATCTAAACTCTACTTCCCTGATAACTGGGTGAGAGACTGTATCTAAACTCTACTTCCCTGATAACTGGGTGAGAGACTGTATCTAAACTCTACTTCCCTGATAACTGGGTGAGAGACTCATCTAAACTCGACTTCCCTGATAACTGGGTGAGAGACTGTATCTAAACTCTACTTCCCTGATAACTGGGTGAGAGACTGTATCTAAACTCTACTTCCCTGATAACTGGGTGAGAGACTGTATCTAAACTCTACTTCCCTGATAACTGGGTGAGAGACTGTATCTAAACTACTTCCCTGATAACTGGGTGAGAGACTGACTCTACTTCCCTGATAACTGGGTGAGAGACTGACTCTACTTCCCTGATAACTGGGTGAGAGACTGTATCTAAACTCTACTTCCCTGATAACTGGGTGAGAGACTGTATCTAAACTCTACTTCCCTGATAACTGGGTGAGAGACTGTATCTAAACTACTTCCCTGATAACTGGGTGAGAGACTGACTCTACTTCCCTGATAACTGGGTGAGAGACTGACTCTACTTCCCTGATAACTGGGTGAGAGACTGTATCTAAACTCTACTTCCCTGATAACTGGGTGAGAAACTGTATCTAAACTCTACTTCCCTGATAACTGGGTGAGAGACTGTATCTAAACTCTACTTCCCTGATAACTGGGTGAGAAACTGTATCTAAACTCTACTTCCCTGATAACTGGGTGAGAGACTGTATCTAAACTACTTCCCTGATAACTGGGTGAGAGACTGACTCTACTTCCCTGATAACTGGGTGAGAGACTGACTCTACTTCCCTGATAACTGGGTGAGAGACTGTATCTAAACTCTACTTCCCTGATAACTGGGTGAGAGACTGTATCTAAACTCTACTTCCCTGATAACTGGGTGAGAGACTGTATCTAAACTCTACTTCCCTGATAACTGGGTGAGAGACTGTATCTAAACTCTACTTCCCTGATAACTGGGTGAGAGACTGTATCTAAACTCTACTTCCCTGATAACTGGGTGAGAGACTCATCTAAACTCGACTTCCCTGATAACTGGGTGAGAGACTGTATCTAAACTCTACATCCCTGATAACTGGGTGAGAGACGGCATCTAAACTCTACTTCCCTGATAACTGGGTGAGAGACTGACTCTACTTCCCTGATAACTGGGTGAGAGACTCATCTAAACTCTACTTCCCTGATAACTGGGTGAGAGACTGTATCTAAACTCTACTTCCCTGATAACTGGGTGAGAGACTGTATCTAAACTCTACTTCCCTGATAACTGGGTGAGAGACTGTATCTAAACTACTTCCCTGATAACTGGGTGAGAGACTGACTCTACTTCCCTGATAACTGGGTGAGAGACTGACTCTACTTCCCTGATAACTGGGTGAGAGACTGTATCTAAACTCTACTTCCCTGATAACTGGGTGAGAAACTGTATCTAAACTCTACTTCCCTGATAACTGGGTGAGAGACTGTATCTAAACTCTACTTCCCTGATAACTGGGTGAGAAACTCATCTAAACTCTACTTCCCTGATAACTGGGTGAGAGACTGTATCTAAACTACTTCCCTGATAACTGGGTGAGAGACTGACTCTACTTCCCTGATAACTGGGTGAGAGACTGACTCTACTTCCCTGATAACTGGGTGAGAGACTGTATCTAAACTCTACTTCCCTGATAACTGGGTGAGAGACTGTATCTAAACTCTACTTCCCTGATAACTGGGTGAGAGACTGTATCTAAACTCTACTTCCCTGATAACTGGGTGAGAGACTGACTACTTCCCTGATAACTGGGTGAGAGACTGTATCTAAACTCTACTTCCCTGATAACTGGGTGAGAGACTGTATCTAAACTCTACTCCCCTGATAACTGGGTGAGAGACTGTATCTAAACTCTACTCCCCTGATAACTGGGTGAGAGACTGTCTAAACTCTACTTCCCTGATAACTGGGTGAGAGACTGTATCTAAACTCTACTTCCCTGATAACTGGGTGAGAGACTCATCTAAACTCTACTTCCCTGATAACTGGGTGAGAGACTGTATCTAAACTCTACTTCCCTGATAACTGGGTGAGAGACTGTATCTAAACTCTACTTCCCTGATAACTGGGTGAGAAACTGTATCTAAACTCTACTTCCCTGATAACTGGGTGAAAGACTGTCTAAACTCTACTTCCCTGATAACTGGGTGAGAGACTGTATCTAAACTCTACTTCCCTGATAACTGGGTGAGAGACTGTATCTAAACTCTACTTCCCTGATAACTGGGTGAGAGACTGACTCTACTTCCCTGATAACTGGGTGAGAGACTGTATCTAAACTCTACTTCCCTGATAACTGGGTGAGAGACTCATCTAAACTCTACTTCCCTGATAACTGGGTGAGAGACTCATCTAAACTCTACTTCCCTGATAACTGGGTGAGAGACTGACTCTACTTCCCTGATAACTGGGTGAGAGACTGTATCTAAACTCTACTTCCCTGATAACTGGGTGAGAGACTCATCTAAACTCTACTTCCCTGATAACTGGGTGAGAGACTCATCTAAACTCTACTTCCCTGATAACTGGGTGAGAGACTGTATCTAAACTCTACTTCCCTGATAACTGGGTGAGAGACTCATCTAAACTCGACTTCCCTGATAACTGGGTGAGAGACTGTATCTAAACTCTACTTCCCTGATAACTGGGTGAGAGACGGCATCTAAACTCTACTTCCCTGATAACTGGGTGAGAGACTGACTCTACTTCCCTGATAACTGGGTGAGAGACTCATCTAAACTCTACTTCCCTGATAACTGGGTGAGAGACTGTATCTAAACTCTACTTCCCTGATAACTGGGTGAGAGACTCATCTAAACTCTACTTCCCTGATAACTGGGTGAGAGACTCATCTAAACTCTACTTCCCTGATAACGGTATCTAAACTCTACTTCCCCGGCACAGCCAGAAGAGGACTGGCCACCCCACATAGCCTGGTTCCTCTCTAGGTTTATAATCTCCACCCGGCACAGCCAGAAGAGGACTGGCCACCCCACATAGCCTGGTTCCTCTCTAGGTTTCTTCCTAGGTTCTGGCCTTTCTAGGGAGTTTTTCCTAGCCACCGTGCTTCTACACCTGCATTGCTTGCTGTTTGGGGGTTTTAGGCTGGGTTTCTGTACAGCACTTTGAGATATCAGCTGATGTACGAAGGGCTATATAAATACATTTGATAACTGGGTGAGAGACTCATCTAAACTCTATTTCCCTGATAACGGTATCTAAACTCTACTTCCCTGATAACGGTATCTAAACTCTACTTCCCTGATAACGGTATCTAAACTCTACTTCCCTGATAACGGTATCTAAACTCTACTTCCCTGATAACGGTATCTAAACTCTACTTCCCTGATAACGGTATCTAAACTCTACTTCCCTGATAACGGTATCTAAACTCTACTTCCCTGATAACGGTATCTAAACTCTACTTCCCTGATAACGGTATCTAAACTCTACTTCCCTGATAACGGTATCTAAACTCTACTTCCCTGAATACTAGGAAAAACATTTAGAGTACATATTTCCCCTCCAGCCGTTAGGCCTCCAGCCGTTAGGCCTCCAGCCGTTACGCCTCCAGCCGTTACGCTGGTTTCAAGTATTGACAATGTCTCCCTCTGCAGGTCATCAGTGTCTACATGGGAATCACTGTGAATCTGGTGGAGGCCTGGGAACCGTATAAAGCTGCCAAGATCGCCCTCAACTACACCCTGGACTCAGCCAATATCAGAGAGCAGGTACGACTCAGCCAATATCAGAGAGCAGGTACGGAGGCTAACGGGCTTACTGACAAAACGTCTGCTAACGTGAAATGGTTTTCACTCGGTTTCCCATCAGGCCTTGGTACAGACGTGACTCTCCCATCATATCCTTCACAAGTTGTTGTGTAAAATGTGGAAGGTTCGAGGGCCTGCTTATGACATGCTTATGACTGCCATGTTATAACTCCTTTTATAACACCCTATAACTAACCGTAGGTCAACCCTCCTCTAGGCCAGTCGTTATTCAGTCAGCATGGAGGGCCTGCTTATGACCCCCCCACTGCCATGTTATAACACCCTATAACCAACCGTAGGTCAACCCTCCTCTAGGCCAGTCGTTATTCAGTCAGCATGGAGGGCCTGCTTATGACCCCCCCCACTGCCATGTTATAACACCCTATAACCAACCGTACGTCAACCCTCTAGGCCAGTCGTTATTCAGTCAGCATGGAGGGCCTGCTTATGACCCCCCCACTGCCATGTTATAACACCCTATAACCAACCGTAGGTCAACCCTCCTCTAGGCCAGTCGTTATTCAGTCAGCATGGAGGGCCTGCTTATGACCCCCCCACTGCCATCTTATAACACCTGTTATAACACCCTATAACTAACCGTAGGTCAACCCTCCTCTAGGCCAGTCGTTATTCAGTCAGCATGGAGGGCCTGCTTATGACCCCCCACTGCCATGTTATAACACCTGTTATAACACCTGTTATAACACCCTATAACTAACCGTAGGTCAACCCTCCTCTAGGCCAGTCGTTATTCAGTCAGCATGGAGGGCCTGCTTATGACCCCCCCCCCCCCCCCCACTGCCATGTTATAACACCTGTTATAACACCCTATAACCAACCGTACGTCAACCCTCTAGGCCAGTCGTTATTCAGTCAGCATGGAGGGCCTGCTTATGACCCCCCCACTGCCATGTTATAACACCCTATAACCAACCGTAGGTCAACCCTCCTCTAGGCCAGTCGTTATTCAGTCAGCATGGAGGGCCTGCTTATGACCCCCCCCACTGCCATGTTATAACACCCTATAACCAACCGTACGTCAACCCTCTAGGCCAGTCGTTATTCAGTCAGCATGGAGGGCCTGCTTATGACCCCCCCACTGCCATGTTATAACACCCTATAACCAACCGTAGGTCAACCCTCCTCTAGGCCAGTCGTTATTCAGTCAGCATGGAGGGCCTGCTTATGACCCCCCCACTGCCATCTTATAACACCTGTTATAACACCCTATAACTAACCGTAGGTCAACCCTCCTCTAGGCCAGTCGTTATTCAGTCAGCATGGAGGGCCTGCTTATGACCCCCCACTGCCATGTTATAACACCTGTTATAACACCTGTTATAACACCCTATAACTAACCGTAGGTCAACCCTCCTCTAGGCCAGTCGTTATTCAGTCAGCATGGAGGGCCTGCTTATGACCCCCCCCCCCCCCCCCCCACTGCCATGTTATAACACCTGTTATAACACCCTATAACCAACCGTACGTCAACCCTCTAGGCCAGTCGTTATTCAGTCAGCATGGAGGGCCTGCTTATGACCCCCCCACTGCCATGTTATAACACCTGTTATAACACCCTATAACTAACCGTAAGTCAACCCTCCTCTAGGCCAGTCGTTATTCAGTCAGCATGGAGGGCCTGAGGCCACAGATCCAGCAGCTGCTGAAGGAAGGGTTCCTGAGGGAGGAGATCGTCCTGGATAACGTCCCTAAGCTGCTCAACTGTCTCCGGGACTGTAATGTTTCCATACGCTGGCTGATGCTACACACTGCAGACTCCGGTAGGGCCTTTCTGTTGACGTCTAGGTACATGCATGAAATGGGCTTACTACTGATTTATGGAAGCATCCATAAAGGCCTTATGAAGGGTTCAGGAAGCATCTATAAAGGCCTTATGAAGGGTTCAGGAAGCATCTATAAAGGCCTTATGAAGGGTTCAGGAAGCATCTATAAAGGGTTCAGGAAGCATCCATAAAGGGTTCAGGAAGCATCTATAAAGGGTTCAGGAAGCATCCATAAAGGGTTCAGGAAGCATCTATAAAGGGTTCAGGAAGCATCCATAAAGGGTTCAGGAAGCATCCATAAAGGGTTCAGGAAGCATCCATAAAGGGTTCAGGAAGCATCCATAAAGGGTTCAGGAAGCATCCATAAAGGGTTCAGGAAGCATCCATAAAGGGTTCAGGAAGCATCCATAAAGGCCTTATAAAGGTGACGCTGTGTCACGCCAGGTGCTCCTATATCACGCCAGGCGGCGCTGTGTCACGCCAGGTGCTCCTATATCACGCCAGGCGATACTATATCATGCCAGGTGCTCCTATATCACGCCAGGTGCTCCTATATCACGCCAGGTGCTCCTATATCACGCCAGGTGCTCCTATGTCACGCCAGGTGATGCTGTGTCACGCCAGCTGCTCCTATATCACGCCAGGCGACGCTGTGTCACGCCAGGTGCTCCTACATCACGCCAGGCGGCGCTGTGTCACGCCAGGTGGTACTATATTCCTAAACTGTGTTGTCTTTTCTTCTTTCAGCCTATGATCCCAACAACAAGCGTCTGCGCCAGATCAAAGAGCAGGTGATCAACGACTCCAAGTACAACCCCAAGATCCTGTTCCAGGTACTCCTAGACACCGCCCAGTTTGAGTTCACCCTCAAAGAGGTGAGTCTGAACAGTATCATATATGATTTGATGCCAAGTCAAGTTGTAATTACACAATTTTAAAAAACAAACACGTGTCTGGTCTCTGAATATAAATGATGAATTCACCATCTGTGTCATCGTCCCCCCCCCCCCCCCCGACGTGTGGGGTCTCTGAATATAAATGATGAATTCAACATCTGTGCCCCCCCCCTGACGTTTCTGGTCTCTGAATATAAATGATGAATTCACCATCTGTGTCGTCCCCCCCGTCCCCCCCGACGTGTCAGGTCTCTGAATTGAAATGGTGAATTCAACATCTGTGTGCCCCCCCCCCCCCCCCCCTGACGTGTCGGGTCTCTGAATATAAATGGTGGATTCACCATCTGTGTCGTCGTCCCCGTCCCCCCCGACGTGTCGGGTCTCTGAATTGAAATGGTGAATTCACCATCTGTGTCCCCCCCCTGACGTGTCGGGTCTCTGAATATAAATGGTGAATTCACCATCTGTGTCGTCCCCCCCCCCCTGACGTGTCGGGTCTCTGAATATAAATGGTGAATTCACCATCTGTGTCCCCCCCCCCTGACGTGTCGGGTCTCTGAATATAAATGGTGAATTCACCATCTGTGTCCCCCCCCCCCCCTGACGTGTCGGGTCTCTGAATATAAATGGTGAATTCACCATCTGTGTCCCCCCCCCCCCCCCTGACGTGTCGGGTCTCTGAATATAAATGGTGAATTCACCATCTGTGTCCCCCCCCCCCCGACGTGTCGGTATTTTTCCCTTCTCAGATGTTCAAGAAGATGCTGTCAGAGAAGCAGCTGAAATGGGAGAGTTATAGAGCTGAGGGATCTGAGAGGATGACCGAGCTGGCTGAGGTCTTCTCTGGGGTCAAGCCTCTAACCAGAGTGGAGAAGAATGGTGAGATGGATGATAGCGGAACTAGCTACGACATCGAAACACACATAATTACCACAGCTGGTAGTTTGACATTAAAACACACCATAATTACCACAGCTGGTAGTTCGACATTAAAACACAGGTAATTACCACAGCTGGTAGTTCGACATTAAAACACACATAATTACCACAGCTGGTAGTTTGACATAAAACACACGTAATTACCACAGCTGGTAGTTCGACATTAAAACACAGGTAATTACCACAGCTGGTAGTTCGACATTAAAACACACGTAATTACCACAGCTGGTAGTTCGACATCAAAATGCACGTAATTACCACAGCTGGTAGTTCGACATCAAAATGCACGTAATTACCACAGCTGGTAGTTCGACATTAAAACACACCATAATTACCACAGCTGGTAGTTCGACATTAAAACACACCATAATTACCACAGCTGGTAGTTCAAAATCTGGACTCCATACTCTTATTGTGACTTCTGGTTGGAGTCAATCACTGAAACTGTTGATATGTGTGAGGTATACTGTACACTGACTGGACAAAACATTAGGAACACCTGCTCTTTCCATGACATCGACTCACCAGGTGAATCCAGGTGAAAGATATGATCCCTTATTAATGTCACTTGTTAAACCCACTTCAATCAGTGTAGATGAAGGGAAGGAGACAGGGTTAATGGAGGATTTTTAAGCCTTGAGACAATGGAGACATGGATTGTGTATGTGTACCATGCAGAGGGTGAATGGGCAAGGCAACATATTTAAGTGTCTTTGAACGGGGTATGGTAGTATGTGCCAGACGCGCCGGTTTGTTTACTTATTCCTGTTGCAGGCTCACTGTACCATACTTATTCCTGTTGCAGGCTCACTGTACCATACTTATTCCTGTTTCAGGCTCACTGTACCATACTTATTCCTGTTGCAGGCTCACTGTACCATACTTATTCCTGTTGCAGGCTCACTGTGCCATGCCTATTCCTGTTGCAGGCTCACTGTACCATACTTATTCCTGTTGCAGGCTCACTGTACCATACTTATTCCTGTTGCAGGCTCACTGTACCATACTTATTCCCGTTGCAGGCTCACTGTACCATACTTATTCCTGTTGCGGGCTCACTGTGCCGTGCCTATTCCTGTTGATGGCTCACTGTACCATACTTATTCCTGTTGCAGGCTCACTGTACCATACTTATTCCTGTTGCAGGCTCACTGTACAATACTTATTCCTGTTGCGGGCTCACTGTACCATACTTATTCCTGTTGATGGCTCACTGTACCATACTTATTCCTGTTGATGGCTCACTGTACCATTCTTCCATTCTAAACGCGTTAGATGTTGATGTGTGTTGTTGACGCGGTTGTTGTTGTGTTGGACAGAGAACCTGCAGGCATGGTTCAGGGAGATCTCGAAGCAGATCGAGTCTCTGAACTACGAGGACTCCACCGCTGCAGGCAGGAAGACCGTTCAGCTGATACAGGCCCTCGTAGAGGTGAGGCTGGGAAATGCACCGCAAACAACAACGACTAGAACGTGAACAAGAGTACAGTTATTTTATCTCTGGGTTACACTCTTAGTGACCGTTACATGGTAACACTCTTAGTGACCGTTACATGATCATTATATTACATGGTAACACTCTTAGTGACGGTTACATGATCACTATATTACATGGTAACACTCTTAGTGACCGTTACATGGTAACACTCTTAGTGACCGTTACATGGTAACACTCTTAGTGACCGTTACATGGTAACACTCTTAGTGACCGTTACATGGTAACACTCTTAGTGATGATCACTATATTACATGGTAACACTCTTAGTGATGATCACTATATTACATGGTAACACTCTTAGTGACCATTACATGGTAACACTCTTAGTGACCATTACATGGTCATTATGTTACACAGTGATTACATGGTAACACTCTTAGTGACCATTACATGGTCATTATGTTACACAGTGATTACATGGTAACACTCTTAGTGACCGTTACATGGTCATTATGTTACACAGTGATTACATGGTAACACTCTTAGTGACCGTTACATGGTCATTATGTTACACAGTGATTACATGGTAACACTCTTAGTGACCATTACATGGTAACACTCTTAGTGACCGTTACATGGTCATTATGTTACACAGTGATTACATGGTAACACTCTTAGTGACCGTTACATGGTAACACTCTTAGTGACCGTTACATGATCATTATATTACATGGTAACACTCTTAGTGACGGTTACATGATCACTATATTACATGGTAACACTCTTAGTGACCGTTACATGGTAACACCCTTAGTGACCGTTACATGGTAACACTCTTAGTGACCGTTACATGGTAACACTCTTAGTGGCCGTTACATGGTAACACTCTTAGTGTCCGTTACATGGTAACACTCTTAGTGACCGTTACATGGTAACACTCTTAGTGACCGTTACATGGTAACACTCTTAGTGACCATTACATGGTAACACTCTTAGTGACCGTTACATGGTAACACTCTTAGTGACCGTTACATGGTAACACTCTTAGTGATGATCACTATATTACATGGTAACACTCTTAGTGATGATCACTATATTACATGGTAACACTCTTAGTGACCATTACATGGTAACACTCTTAGTGACCATTACATGGTCATTATGTTACACAGTGATTACATGGTAACACTCTTAGTGACCATTACATGGTAACACTCTTAGTGACCATTACATGGTCATTATGTTACACAGTGATTACATGGTAACACTCTTAGTGACCGTTACATGGTCATTATGTTACACAGTGATTACATGGTAACACTCTTAGTGACCGTTACATGGTAACACTCTTAGTGACCGTTACATGGTAACACTCTTAGTGACCGTTACATGGTAACACTCTTAGTGACCGTTACATGGTAACACTCTTAGTGATGATCACTATATTACATGGTAACACTCTTAGTGATGATCACTATATTACATGGTAACACTCTTAGTGACCATTACATGGTAACACTCTTAGTGACCATTACATGGTCATTATGTTACACAGTGATTACATGGTAACACTCTTAGTGACCATTACATGGTAACACTCTTAGTGACCATTACATGGTCATTATGTTACACAGTGATTACATGGTAACACTCTTAGTGACCGTTACATGGTCATTATGTTACACAGTGATTACATGGTAACACTCTTAGTGACCGTTACATGGTCATTATGTTACACAGTGATTACATGGTAACACTCTTAGTGACCATTACATGGTAACACTCTTAGTGACCGTTACATGGTCATTATGTTACACAGTGATTACATGGTAACACTCTTAGTGACCGTTACATGGTCATTATGTTACACAGTGATTACATGGTAACACTCTTAGTGACCATTACATGGTAACACTCTTAGTGACCATTACATGGTAACACTCTTAGTGACCGTTACATGGTCATTATGTTACACAGTGATTACATGGTAACACTCTTAGTGACCGTTACATGGTAACACTCTTAGTGACCGTTACATGGTAACACTCTTAGTGACCGTTACATGGTAACACTCTTAGTGACCGTTACATGGTAACACTCTTAGTGACCGTTACATGGTAACACTCTTAGTGACCGTTACATGGTAACACTCTTAGTGACCGTTACATGGTAACACTCTTAGTGACCGTTACATGGTAACACTCTTAGTGACCGTTACATGGTAACACTCTTAGTGACCGTTACATGGTAACACTCTTAGTGATGATCACTATATTACATGGTAACACTCTTAGTGACCATTACATGGTAACACTCTTAGTGACCATTACATGGTCATTATGTTACACAGTGATTACATGGTAACACTCTTAGTGACCGTTACATGGTCATTATGTTACACAGTGATTACATGGTAACACTCTTAGTGACCGTTACATGGTCATTATGTTACACAGTGATTACATGGTAACACTCTTAGTGACCATTACATGGTAACACTCTTAGTGACCGTTACATGGTCATTATGTTACACAGTGATTACATGGTAACACTCTTAGTGACCGTTACATGGTCATTATGTTACACAGTGATTACATGGTAACACTCTTAGTGACCATTACATGGTAACACTCTTAGTGACCATTATATGGTCATTATGTTACACAGTGATTACATGGTAACACTCTTAGTGACCATTACATGATCATTATGTTACACAGTGATTACATGGTAACACTCTTAGTGACCATTACATGGTAACACTCTTAGTGACCATTACATGGTAACACTCTTAGTGACCATTACATGGTCATTATGTTACACAGTGATTACATGGTAACACTCTTAGTGACTGTTACATGATCATTATGTTACACAGTGATTACATGGTAACACTCTTAGTGACCATTACATGGTAACACTCTTAGTGACCGTTACATGGTCATTATGTTACACAGTGATTACATGGTAACACTCTTAGTGACCATTACATGGTCATTATGTTACACAGTGATTACATGGTAACACTCTTAGAGACCATTACATGGTCATTATGTTACACAGTGATTACATGGTAACACTCTTAGTGACCATTACATGGTCATTATGTTACACAGTGATTACATGGTAACACTCCTAGAGATTTCTATCCCTTCGATTTGATATACAATGATGCTGCTTTGTCCAAAAATATGTTGTAACTTTTCAGTGAAAAGCTAAACTTTTCTCATGTTCATTCTAACAGCCAAGTTGATAAGCGACTTGGAAGTGTGGAAACAGGAGACAAAATAAACCCTGACTTCCTGTCCTCTCCTTACTTATATAGCCTGACTTCCTGTACTCTCCTTACCAATAAAGCCTGACTTCCTGTACTCTCCTTACCAATAAACCCTGACTTCCTGTAGTCTCCTTACCAATAAACCCTGACTTCCTGTCCTCTCCTTACCTATAAACCCCGACTTCCTGTCCTCTCCTTACCTATAAACCCCGACTTCCTGTCCTCTCCTTACCTATAAACCCTGACTTCCTGTCCTCTCCTTATCTATAAACCCTGACTTCCTGTCCTTTCCTTACCAATAAACCCTGACTTCCTGTCCTCTCCTTACCAATAAACCCTGACTTCCTGTCCTCTCCTTACCAATAAACCCTGACTTCCTGTCCTCTCCTTACCAATAAACCCTGACTTCCTGTCCTCTCCTTACCAATAAACCCTGACTTCCTGTCCTCTCCTTACCAATAAACCCTGACTTCCTGTCCTCTCCTTACCAATAAACCCTGACTTCCTATCCTCTCCTTATCAATAAACCCTGACTTCCTGTCCTCTCCTTACCAATAAACCCTGACTTCCTGTCCTCTCCTTACCAATAAACCCTGACTTCCTGTCCTCTCCTTACCAATAAACCCTGACTTCCTGTCCTCTCCTTACCAATAAACCCTGACTTCCTGTCCTCTCCTTACCTATAAACCCTGACTTCCTCTCCTTACCTATAAACCCTGACTTCCTGTCCTCTCCTTACCAATAAACCCTGACTTCCTGTCCTCTCCTTACCAATAAACCCTGACTTCCTGTCCTCTCCTTACCTATAAACCCCGACTTCCTGTCCTCTCCTTACCTATAAACCCCGACTTCCTGTCCTTTCCTTATCTATAAACCCTGACTTCCTGTCCTTTCCTTATCTATAAACCCTGACTTCCTGTCCTTTCCTTATCTATAAACCCTGACTTCCTGTCCTTTCCTTATCAATAAACCCTGACTTCCTGTCCTTTCCTTACCAATAAACCCTGACTTCCTGTCCTCTCCTTACCAATAAACCCTGACTTCCTGTCCTCTCCTTACCAATAAACCCTGACTTCCTGTCCTCTCCTTACCAATAAACCCTGACTTCCTGTCCTCTCCTTACCAATAAACCCTGACTTCCTGTCCTCTCCTTACCAATAAACCCTGACTTCCTGTCCTCTCCTTACCAATAAACCCTGACTTCCTGTCCTCTCCTTACCAATAAACCCTGACTTCCTGTCCTCTCCTTATCAATAAACCCTGACTTCCTGTCCTCTCCTTATCAATAAACCCTGACTTCCTGTCCTCTCCTTACCAATAAACCCTGACTTCCTGTCCTCTCCTTACCAATAAACCCTGACTTCCTGTCCTCTCCTTACCAATAAACCCTGACTTCCTCTCCTTACCTATAAACCCTGACTTCCTGTCCTCTCCTTACCAATAAACCCTGACTTCCTGTCCTTACCTGTGCTCAGGTTCAAGAGTTCCACCAGTTGGAGTCCAACCTGCAGGTGTGTCAGTTCCTGGCTGACACCAGGAAGTTCCTTCACCAGATGATCAGGACTATCAACATCAAGGAGGAGGTCCTGATCACCATGCAGATAGTAGGAGACCTGTCTTACGCATGGCAGATCATAGACAGGTAGGGGTTATGAATGGTCCTGATCACCATGCAGATAGTAGGAGACCTGTCTTACGCATGGCAGATCATAGACAGGTAGGGGTTATGAATGGTCCTGATCACCATGCAGATAGTAGGAGACCTGTCTTACGCATGGCAGATCATAGACAGGTAGGGGTTATGAATGGTCCTGATCACCATGCAGATAGTAGGAGACCTGTCTTACGCATGGCAGATCATAGACAGGTAGGGGTTATAAATGGTCCTGATCACCATGCAGATAGTAGGAGACCTGTCCTATGCATGGCATATCATAGACAGGTAGGGGTTATGAATGGTCCTGATCACCATGCAGATAGTAGGAGACCTGTCCTACGCATGGCAGATCATAGACAGGTAGGGGTTATAAATGGGTTATGTATGGGTTATTTGTGGGTTATAAATGGGTTATGTATGGGTTATTTGTGGGTTATAAATGGGTTATGAATGGTCCTAATCACCATGCAGATATTAGGAGACCTGTCCTACGCATGGCAGATCATAGACAGGTAGGGGTTATAAATGGGTTATGTATGGGTTATTCATGGTCCTGATCACCATGAAATATGAACCCAGTGAGACTAACCTGGTCAAATAAGAACCCAGGGAGACTAACCTGGTCAAATAAGAACCCAGGGAGACTAACCTGGTCAAATAAGAACCCAGGGAGACTAACCTGGTCAAATAAGAACCCAGGGAGACTAACCTGGTCAAATAAGAACCCAGGGAGACTAACCTGGTCAAATAAGAACCCAGGGAGACTAACCTGGTCAAATAAGAACCCAGGGAGACTAACCTGGTCAAATAAGAACCCAGGGAGACTAACCTGGTCAAATAAGAACCCAGGGAGACTAACCTGGTCAAATAAGAACCCAGGGAGACTAACCTGGTCAAATAAGAACCCAGGGATACTAACCTGGTCAAATAAGAACCCAGTGAGACTAACCTGGTCAAATAAGAACCCAGGGAGACTAACCTGGTCAAATAAGAACCCAGGGAGACTAACCTGGTCAAATAAGAACCCAGGGAGACTAACCTGGTCAAATAAGAACCCAGGGATACTAACCTGGTCAAATAAGAACCCAGTGAGACTAACCCAGTGAGACTAACCTGGTGAAATAAGAAATATGTAAATTTGCCATTTTGAATGTTTTTCTCTGGTTGTTTTCCCAGCTTCACGTCCATCATGCAGGAGAGTATCAGAGTGAACCCATCCATGGTGACCAAACTACGAGCAACCTTCCTAAAGGTCAGCCATTCACTACTCAGACAAACAGTACATTTCGTGGAGTACACAGGTTCATCCTCTAAACAAGGAAAAAGGGTATTTCCTGTTTGCAAACATGCGGTCTGTAACGCGTGTCGTTATTGATCTATGTTTCCAGTTGGCGTCTGCGTTGGACCTGCCTCTGCTGCGTATCAACCAGGCCAACAGTCCAGATCTGCTCAGTGTTTCTCAGTTCTACTCCGGAGAACTGGTGACCTACGTCAGAAAGGTCTGGTCCCATAGCACCTAGTCTCTACTCTCTACCCCCAGTCACCTAGTCTCTACTCTCTACCCCCAGTCACCTAGTCTCTACTCTCTACCCCCAGTCACCTAGTCTCTACTCTCTACCCCCAGTCACCTAGTCTCTACTCTCTACCCCCAGTCACCTAGTCTCTACTCTCTACCCCCAGCCCCCTAGTCTCTACTCTCTGCCCCCAGTCCCTACCCCCAGTCCCTGCTCTGACCCCTTACTCCCTAACCCAACCCTCTACAGATCATCATCCCTGAGAGCATGTTGTTTCCTCTACTCTCCACTAGGTGCTACAGATCATCCCTGAGAGCATGTTGTCTCCTCTACTCTCCACTAGGTGTTACAGATCATCCCTGAGAGCATGTTGTTTCCTCTACTCTCCACTAGGTGCTACAGATCATCCCTGAGAGCACGTTGTTTCCTCTACTCTCCACTAGGTGTTACAGATCATCCCTGAGAGCATGTTGTCTCCTCTCCACTAGGTGCTACAGATCATCCCTGAGAGCATGTTGTCTCCTCTACTCTCCACTAGGTGCTACAGATCATCCCTGAGAGCATGTTGTTTCCTCTACTCTCCACTAGGTGTTACAGATCATCCCTGAGAGCATGTTCTCTCCTCTACTCTCCACTAGGTGTTACAGATCATCCCTGAGAGCATGTTTCTTCTACTCTCCACTAGGTGTTACAGATCATCCCTGAGAGCATGTTGTTTCCTCTACTCTCCACTAGGTGTTGTCTCCTCTACTCTCCACTAGGTGTTGTCTCCTCTACTCTCCACTAGGTGCTACAGATCATCCCTGAGAGCATGTTGTCTCCTCTCCACTAGGTGTTACAGATCATCCCTGAGAGCACGTTGTTTCCTCTACTCTCCACTAGGTGTTACAGATCATCCCTGAGAGCATGTTGTTTCCTCTACTCTCCACTAGGTGCTACAGATCATCCCTGAGAGCATGTTGTTTCCTCTACTCTCCACTAGGTGCTACAGATCATCCCTGAGAGCACGTTGTCTCCTCTACTCTCCACTAGGTGTTGTCTCCTCTACTCTCCACTAGGTGTTGTCTCCTCTACTCTCCACTAGGTGTTACAGATCATCATCCCTGAGAGCATGTTGTCTCCTCTACTCTCCACTAGGTGCTACAGATCATCCCTGAGAGCATGTTGTCTCCTCTACTCTCCACTAGGTGTTACAGATCATCCCTGAGAGCATGTTGTTTCCTCTACTCTCCACTAGGTGTTACAGATCATCCCTGAGAGCATGTTGTCTCCTCTACTCTCCACTAGGTGCTACAGATCATCCCTGAGAGCATGTTGTCTCCTCTCCACTAGGTGCTACAGATCATCCCTGAGAGCATGTTGTCTCCTCTACTCTCCACTAGGTGCTACAGATCATCCCTGAGAGCATGTTGTCTCCTCTCCACTAGGTGCTACAGATCATCCCTGAGAGCATGTTCACCTCCCTGGCTAAGATCATCAAGCTGCAGATTCATGCCATCATGGAGGTTCCCACCAGACTGGACAAGGACAAGCTGAAGGACTACGCCCAGCTGGGGGCTCGCTACGAGGTCAGAGGTCGTTTTAGAGTCGGCTTATGGTCTCTGTGTGAATCAGTCGGATGAGCATGGCGCTTGCGATGACGAAGGTTGTGGGTTCGATTCCCGCTGGGGCCTCCCAATAGAAAAATGTATGCACACATGACTGTTAGGACCTATAGTAGTGACTATAACTAGGACCTATAGTAGTGACTATAACTAGGACCTATAGTAGTGACTATAACTAGGACCTATAGTAGTGACTATAACTAGGACCTATAGTAGTGACTATAACTAGGACCTATACTATAACTAGGACCTATAGTAGTGACTATAACTAGGACCTATAGTAGTGACTATAACTAGGACCTATAGTAGTGACTATAACTAGGACCTATAGTAGTGACTATAACTAGGACCTATAGTAGTGACTATAACTATGACCTATACTATATCTATCTATAGTAGTGACTATAACTAGGACCTATACTATAACTAGGACATATAGTAGTGACTATAACTAGGACCTATACTATAACTAGGACCTATAGTAGTGACTATAACTAGGACCTATAGTAGTGACTATAACTAGGACCTATACTATAACTAGGACCTATAGTAGTGACTATAACTAGGACCTATAGTAGTGACTATAACTAGGACCTATAGTAGTGACTATAACTAGGACCTATAGTAGTGACTATAACTAGGACCTATACTATAACTAGGACCTATAGTAGTTACTATAACTAGGACCTATAGTAGTGACTATAACTAGGACCTATACTATAACTAGGACCTATACTATATCTAGGACCTATAGTGGTGACTATAACTAGGACCTATAGTGGTGACTATAACTAGGACCTATAGTAGTGACTATAACTAGGACCTATAGTAGTGACTATAACTAGGACCTATACTATAGCTAGGACCTGTAGTAGTGACTATAACTAGGACCTATACTATAGCTAGGACCTGTAGTAGTCACTATAACTAGGACCTGTAGTAGTGACTATAACTAGGACCGGTAGTAGTGACTATAACTAGGACCGGTAGTAGTGACTATAACTAGGACCGGTAGTAGTGACTATAACTAGGACCGGTAGTAGTGACTATAACTAGGACCGGTAGTAGTGACTATAACTAGGACCGGTAGTAGTGACTATAACTAGGACCGGTAGTAGTGACTATAACTAGGACCGGTAGTAGTGACTATAACTAGGACCGGTAGTAGTGACTATAACTAGGACCGGTAGTAGTGACTATAACTAGGACCGGTAGTAGTGACTATAACTAGGACCGGTAGTAGTGACTATAACTAGGACCGGTAGTAGTGACTATAACTAGGACCTATAGTGGTGACTATAACTAGGACCTATAGTAGTGACTATAACTAGGACCTATACTATAACTAGGACCAATAGTAGTGACTATAACTAGGACCTATACTATATCTAGGACCTGTAGTAGTGACTATAACTAGGACCTATAGTAGTGACTATAACTAGGACCTATAGTGGTGACTATAACTAGGACCTATAGTGGTGACTATAACTAGGACCTATAGTGGTGACTATAACTAGGACCTATAGTAGTGACTATAACTAGGACCTATAGTAGTGACTATAACTAGGACCTATAGTAGTGACTATAACTAGGACCTATAGTAGTGACTATAACTAGGACCTATAGTAGTGACTATAACTAGGACCTATAGTAGTGACTATAACTAGGACCTATAGTAGTGACTATAACTAGGACCTATAGTAGTGACTATAACTAGGACCTATAGTAGTGACTATAACTAGGACCTATAGTAGTGACTATAACTAGGACCTATAGTAGTGACTATAACTAGGACCTATAGTAGTGACTATAACTAGGACCTATAGTAGTGACTATAACTAGGACCTATAGTAGTGACTATAACTAGGACCTATAGTTCTGTGAGAGGCAGCGTTCTGTGAGAAGCAGTGGGTTTTCTACAGCTGTACATCCTGGACTTGTTATTTTGTTCTTCGTTTTCTCAGGTTGCCAAACTCACCCACGCCATCTCCATCTTCACTGAAGGGATTCTGATGATGAAGACGACGCTGGTTGGAATCATCAAGGTCAGTTTTTAAACTAAAACGGGTTTTTGCAACTGTTGTTTTTAGATATATTGACGGCAGGTAGCCTAGTGGTTAGAGGGGGGGGCAGGTAGCCTAGTGGTTAGAGGGGGGGGAGGCAGGTAGCCTAGTGGTTAGAGGGGGGGAGGCAGGTAGCCTAGTGGTTAGAGGGGGGAGGCAGGTAGCCTAGTGGTTAGAGCGTTGGACTAGTAACCGAAAGGTTGTTCGATCGAATCCCCGAGCTGACAAGGTAAAAATCTGTCATTCTGCCCCTGAACAAGGCAGTTAACCCCACTGTTCCCCTGAACAAGGCAGTTAACCCACTGTTCCCCTGAACAAGGCAGTTAGCCCACTGTTCCCCTGAACAAGGCAGTTAACCCACTGTTCCCCTGAACAAGGCAGTTAACCCACTGTTCCCCTGAACAAGGCAGTTAACCCACTGTTCCCCTGAACAAGGCAGTTAACCCACTGTTCCCCTGAACAAGGCAGTTAACCCACTGTTCCCCTGAACAAGGCAGTTAACCCACTGTTCCCCTGAACAAGGCAGTTAACCCACTGTTCCCCTGAACAAGGCAGTTAACCCACTGTTCCCCTGAACAAGGCAGTTAACCCCACTGTTCCCCTGAACAAGGCAGTTAACCCCACTGTTCCCCTGAACAAGGCAGTTAACCCCACTGTTCCCCTGAACAAGGCAGTTAACCCACTGTTCCCCTGAACAAGGCAGTTAACCCACTGTTCCCCTGAACAAGGCAGTTAACCCCACTGTTCCCCTGAACAAGGCAGTTAACCCACTGTTCCCCTGAACAAGGCAGTTAACCCACTGTTCCCCTGAACAAGGCAGTTAACCCCACTGTTCCCCTGAACAGGCAGTTAACCCCACTGTTCCCCTGAACAGGCAGTTAACCCACTGTTCCCCTGAACAAGGCAGTTAACCCACTGTTCCCCTGAACAAGGCAGTTAACCCCACTGTTCCCCTGAACAAGGCAGTTAACCCCACTGTTCCCCTGAACAAGGCAGTTAACCCACTGTTCCCCTGAACAAGGCAGTTAACCCACTGTTCCCCCTGAACAAGGCAGTTAACCCACTGTTCCCCCTGAACAAGGCAGTTAACCCACTGTTCCCCCTGAACAAGGCAGTTAACCCCACTGTTCCCCTGAACAAGGCAGTTAACCCACTGTTCCTAGTCATTGAAAATAAGAATTAGTTCTTAACTGACTCGCCTCGTTAAATAAAGGTAACATAAATAACAAATACATGTTTATATTTGAGAAAATGTGTCTAAATGCAGAAGTCTTTATTTTAATGGCGTCTCTTCAGGTGGATCCCAAGCAGCTCCTGGAAGATGGTATCAGGAAGGAGTTGGTGAGAAGAGTAGCCTACGCTCTACACAAAGGACTTATCTTTAACCCCAAGGCTAAGGTGAGATAGTAGCCTACGCTCTACACAAAGGACTTATCTTTAACCCCAAGGCTAAGGTGAGATAGTAGCCTACGCTCTACACAAAGGACTTATCTTTAACCCCAAGGCTAAGGTGAGATAGTAGCCTACGCTCTACACAAAGGACTTATCTTTAACCCCAAGGCTAAGGTGAGATAGTAGCCTACGCTCTACACAAAGGACTTATCTTTAATCCCAAGGCTAAGGTGAGATAGTAGCCTACGCTCTACACAAAGGACTTATCTTTAACCCCAAGGCTAAGGTGAGATAGTAGCCTACGCTCTACACAAAGGACTTATCTTTAATCCCAAGGCTAAGGTGAGATGGTAGCCTACGCTCTACACAAAGGACTTATCTTTAACCCCAAGGCTAAGGTGAGATAGTAGCCTACGCTCTACACAAAGGACTTATCTTTAACCCCAAGGCTAAGGTGAGATAGTAGCCTACGCTCTACACAAAGGACTTATCGTTAACCCCAAGGCTAAGGTGAGATAGTAGCCTACGCTCTACACAAAGGACTTATCTTTAACCCCAAGGCTAAGGTGAGATATATCTGACCATAATACAATATCAACCGTTCTGAGGGGCTCTCACAGTGGTCTAAGGCACTGCATCTCAGTGCGAGAGGCGTCACAACAGTCCCTGGTTCGATTCCGGGCTGTATCACATCCGGCTGGGATGGGGAGTCCTATTAGGTGGCGCACAATTGGCCCAGCGTCGTCTCGGGTTTGGCCGGGGTAGACTGTTCATTGTAAATAAGAACAGTCTTAACTGACTTGCCTCATTAAATAAAGGTTAATTTAAAAAATAAATCCACAGTACCATTCAGCACAAGGTTAACCGTCACTTTCAAAAACTTTCACTGTCTGAAGTATCAGTTTGTTCAGGTTTTATTCATGACAGAATACAAAACAAAAGTTGTCTGCTAACTTGAAAATGTATTTAAAAAAATTATTAAAAAAATTAAATGAAGTGTTACAGAATATTAAATCCTGGTAAATGTCATTTCTCATCACCTGGTACAGACCAGTGAGTTGATGCCGAAGCTGAAGGAGATGGCAGCCACCATGGACGGATTCTACCGGTCCTTTGAGTACATCCAGGATTACGTCTCCATCTACGGCCTGAAGATCTGGCAGGAGGAGGTCTCTCGTATCATCAACTACAACGTGGAGCAGGAGTGTAACAGCTTCCTACGCACCAAGGTTTGACCTTTTTATATGGTCACATGACCTCTTTCTCAGTGGGTCTGGTTGATTCCTTGTATCCCCTTTTTATATAGTCACATGACCTCTTTCTCAGTGGGTCAACAGGTGTAGTAGACCTTACAGTGAAATGCTGACTGCAACAGGTGTAGTAGACCTCACAGTGAAATGCTGAATACACCAGGTGTAGTAGACCTTACAACAGGTGTAGTAGACCTTACAGTGAAATGCTGAATACAACAGGTGTAGTAGACCTTACAGTGAAATGCTGAATACAACAGGTGTAGTAGACCTTACAGTGAAATGCTGAATACAACAGGTGTAGTAGACCTCACAGTGAAATGCTGAATACAACAGGTGTAGTAGACCTTACAGTGAAATGCTGAATACAACAGGTGTAGTAGACCTTACAGTGAAATGCTGAATACAACAGGTGTAGTAGACCTTACAGTGAAATGCTGAATACAACAGGTGTAGTAGACCTTACAGTGAAATGCTGAATACAACAGGTGTAGTAGACCTTACAGTGAAATGCTGAATACAACAGGTGTAGTAGACCTTACAGTGAAATGCTGAATACAACAGGTGTAGTAGACCTTACAGTGAAATGCTGAATACAACAGGTGTAGTAGACCTTACAGTGAAATGCTGAATACAACAGGTGTAGTAGACCTTACAGTGTAATGCTGAATACAACAGGTGTAGTAGACCTTACAGTGAAATGCTGAATACAACAGGTGTAGTAGACCTTACAGTGAAATGCTGAATACAACAGGTGTAGTAGACCTTACAGTGAAATGCTGAATACAACAGGTGTAGTAGACCTCACAGTGAAATGCTGAATACAACAGGTGTAGTAGACCTTACAGTGAAATGCTGACTACAACAGGTGTCGTAGACCTTACAGTGAAATGCTGAATACACCAGGTGTAGTAGACCTTACACCAGGTGTAGTAGACCTTACACCAGGTGTAGTAGACCTTACAGTGAAATGCTGAATACAACAGGTGTAGTAGACCTTACAGTGAAATGCTGAATACAACAGGTGTAGGTAGACCTCACAGTGAAATGCTTACTTACAGGCTCTAACCAATAGTGTAAAAAAGGTATTAGGTGAACAATAGATAGGTAAAGAAATAAAACAACAGTAAGAAGACAGGCTATATAAGTAGAGGGGCTCTATACAGTAGAGGGGCTCTATACAGTAGAGGGGCTCTATACAGTAGAGGGGCTCTCTACAGTAGAGGGGCTCTCTACAGTAGAGGGGCTCTCTACAGTAGAGGGGCTCTCTACAGTAGAGGGGCTACATACAGTAGAGGGGCTACATACAGTAGAGGGGCTACATACAGTAGAGGGGCTACATACAGTAGAGGGGCTCTCTACAGTAGAGGGGCTCTCTACAGTAGAGGGGCTCTCTACAGTAGAGGGGCTACATACAGTAGAGGGGCTATATACAGTAGAGGGGCTATATACAGTATATATTAGCTGGTTGAATCGGGTTAGTTACATCTGGGGTGTTGGATTGAAAACCTACAGGAGAGTAGCTCTCCAGAGACAGGGTTGGGAGAGCCCTGGTTTCAATAATATACGTACTATTTAAACGGCTAATGTTCACCTCTTTGTGTTTCTTAGATCCAGGATTGGCAGAGTGTCTACCAGTCGACCCATATCCCCATACCCAAGTTCCCCGCGGTCGATGAGTCGGCCACCTTCATCGGACGACTCTGTAGAGAGATCCTTCGTATCACAGACCCCAAGTAGGTATCTCTCTCTCTCCATGTCACCTTGGTGGCATCAGTCTGTTATCTTGTAGCTACACACACCTACTCATTCAAGGGTATTTCTTTATTGTAGAATAATAGTGAAGACATCAACACTATGAAATAACACATATAGTAACCTGACAAAAAAATGTAATAGCCACCTTTTGCCTTGATGACAGCTTTGAACACTCTTGGCATTCTCTCAACCAGTTTCACCTGGAATGCTTTTCCAACAGTCATCAAGACAAAGGGTGGCTATTTGAAGATTTAATTATGGAAGGTAGCGTTGGTGTTCTTTAACATGGCGGTAACATGGTAGAGGATGTCTGTGTTTTTTTGGGAGGGGGGGGTATACTCTCTTCTCAGTGCGTTTTAATATGTCTTCATGCAAAGCCTTCACCTGTTACCTGTGTTTCCCAGGGCGACGTGTTACATGGACCAGTTGAACACCTGGTACGACCTGAAGACCCACCAGGAGGTGACCAACAATCGTCTGTTCTCTGAGATACAGGACACCCTGGGGACCTTCGGCCTCAACGGCCTGGACAGGCTGCTCTGCTTCATGATGGTCAAGGAACTGCAGGTCGCGTGACATTATGTTATGAAACCCAGCCTGCCAGCCTATCAACACGACGCTGTTAGGATGCTATGGAATGTACTACCGCAGTCCTAACAACTATTTAACCTTCATTTAACCAGGTTAACCTTTTTAATTTAACCAGGTTAACCTTTTTAATTTAACCAGGTTAACCTTTTCCATTTAACCAGGTTAACCTTTTTAATTTTACCAGGTTAACCTTTTAATTTAACCAGGTTAACCTTTTCCATTTAACCAGGTTAACCTTTTTAATTTAACCAGGTTAACCTTTTCATTTAACCAGGTTAACCTTTTCATTTAACCAGGTTAACCTTTTTCATTTAACCAGGTTAACCATTTAACCAGGTTAACCATTTAACCAGGTTAACCTTTTAATTTAACCAGGTTAACCTTTTCCATTTAACCAGGTTAACCTTTTTAATTTAACCAGGTTAACCTTTTCATTTAACCAGGTTAACCTTTTTCATTTAACCAGGTTAACCATTTAACCAGGTTAACCTTTTCATTTAACCAGGTTAACCATTTAACCAGGTTAACCATTTAACCAAGTTAACCATTTAACCAGGTTAACCTTTTCATTTAACCAGGTTAACCATTTAACCAGGTTAAGCTTTTCATTTAACCAGGTTAACCATTTAACCGGGTTAACCTTTTCCATTTAACCAGGTTAACCATTTAACCGGGTTAACCTTTTCCATTTAACCAAGTTAACCTTTTCATTTAACCAGGTTAACCATTTAACCAGGTTAACCTTTTCCATTTAACCAAGTTAACCTTTTCCATTTAACCAGGTTAACCATTTAACCAGGTTAACCTTTTCCATTTAACCAAGTTAACCTTTTCATTTAACCAGGTTAACCATTTAACCAGGTTAACCTTTTCCATTTAACCAAGTTAACCTTTTCATTTAACCAGGTTAACCATTTAACCAGGTTAACCTTTTCCATTTAACCAAGTTAACCTTTTCATTTAACCAGGTTAACCATTTAACCAGGTTAACCTTTTCCATTTAACCAAGTTAACCTTTTCCATTTAACCAGGTTAACCATTTAACCAGGTTAACCTTTTCCATTTAACCAAGTTAACCTTTTCATTTAACCAGGTTAACCTATTTTAATTTAACCAGGTTAACCTTTTCCATTTAACCAAGTTAACCTTTTCATTTAACCAGGTTAACCATTTAACCAGGTTAACCTTTTCATTTAACCAGGTTAACCATTTAACCAGGTTAACCTATTTTAATTTAACCAGGTTAACCTTTTCCATTTAACCAAGTTGTCCCATTTTGACTTCAAACAATCCCGATATTGAGGTCAATATCAGTGGGCTGTTATATTTTAATACAGATACTGTCGTTCGTAGCTTCACTTTTCTGTTCGAGACAACAACAACAACAACAACAACAACAACAACGCCGGTCCTTATCATTCCACAAGCACATGTTGCAGTGTGACTCGGCTCACCTGTTTTAGCCTGGTTCCTCTCTAGGTTTATAATCTCCACCCGGAACAGCCAGAAGAGGACTGGCCACCCCTCATAGCCTGGTTCCTCTCTAGGTTTCTTTCTAGGTATTGGCCTTTCTAGGGAGTTTTTCCTAGCCACCGTGCTTCTACACCTGCATTGCTTGCTGTTTGGGGTTTTAGGCTGGGTTTCTGTACAGCACTTTGAGATATCAGCTGATGTACGAAGGGCTAGATAAATAAATTTGATTAGATTTTTAGTTTAGAAACATTAAAGTGGTGCAGTTCGTTAGTTTCTTCCCCTTCAAGGTTCCGTAACACGACCGGGTTTGTTTTGGTTCCATTAGAACTTCCTGTCGGTGTTTCAGAAGACCATCCTGAGAGACAAGGCTATGGTGGATGTCTTTAAAGCCATGCTGAGCGCTGTCAATCCCGTCAAAGGTATTGTGGGTAGGTATCAACAGCTGAGGAAGGATTCCTACCAGGGTTGTGTTTATTAGGTTATACAGGTTATACAATGGAAAACAGTTTTTAAATGATTCACGGTGGGAAAACAACAAATTACTGCTTCTTATTGAGACAAAGGAAGTCCCTCCCCTGTTTCAGTCATTATGACCAGGGAATATTAGGCTCCCACTGAACAGGACCTAGAGATGATGACCAGGGAACATTAGGCTCCCACTGAACAGGAGATTATGACCAGGGAACATTAGGCTCCCACTGAACAGGAGATTATGACCAGGGAACATTAGGCTCCCACTGAACAGGAGATGATGACCAGGGAACATTAGGCTCCCACTGAACAGGACCCAGAGATGATGACCAGGGAACATTAGGCTCCCGTTGAACAGGACCCAGAGATGATGACCAGGGAACATTAGGCTCCCACTGAACAGGACCCAGAGATGATGACCAGGGAACATTAGGCTCCCGCTGAACAGGACCCAGAGATGATGACCAGGGAACATTAGGCTCCCGCTGAACAGGACCCAGAGATGATGACCAGGGAACATTAGGCTCCCGCTGAACAGGAGATTATGGCCAGGGAACATTAGGCTCCCACTGAACAGGAGATTATGACCAGGGAACATTAGGCTCCCACTGAACAGGACCCAGAGATCATGACCAGGGAACATTATGCTCTGGATATGACTGTCCAAGGCCATCATCACTCACGGTTGCATTGCTTTGTCTTCTTTCTGTCAGCAAATGCCAGTAAAGGCTATGCCAACGCTGTTGCCAAAACACAGAAGATCTGGGGTCCGTACTTGGAGTCCATCATGAAGGTACTGTGTTTCAGTAAACTGTTTCAGCAATACCAACTTTAATGTTGTGAGCAACACAACCTCCACATTCAGTGATCGATCTCTAGATGACTATAATCATAGATGGGTGACACAGTGCAGAGCCTGCTGTCGTGGTAACACACTGGTACACCTCCAATTGACTCAAATTAGCCTATCGGAAGCTTCTAAAGCCGCGACATCATTTTCCAAGCTGTTTAAAGGCACAGTCAACTAAATGTATTTAAACTTCTGACCCACTGGAATTGTGATACATGTGAATTGTAAGTGAAATAATCTGTCTGTAAACAATTGTTGGAAAAATGACTTGTGTCATGCACAAAGTAGATGTCCTAACCGACTTGCCAAAACTATAGTTTGTTTAACAAGAAATTTGTGGAGTGGTTGAAAAACGAGCTTTAATGACTCCAACCTAAGTGTCTGTAAACTTCCGACTTCAGCTGTGCACCTCGAGGTTTATTACAAGTTGAGCTGTCTTCTACACATTCCTAGCTAAACGCTGAATGGCAGTATACAGACAGAAAGGGAGATCAAAGAAAATTATAGAAGTTTCTCCGAGGTCTATATCCCCCCCCCCCCCACCGGGGAGACCAAGGGGGTTTCAATCCCTGTGTGGGAGATCAAAGTGACTCAAAGAAAATTCTAGAAGTTTCTCCGAGGTCTATATCCTCCTCCCCCAACCGGGGAGACCAGGGGGGGGTTTCAATCCCTGTGTGGAAGTGACCACGGGTTGGTTTTTCCTCAGGTTGGTCAGATGCAGATCCTGAGGCAACAGATCGCCAACGAGTTGAACTACTCCTGCAAGTTTGACTCCAAACACCTCGCTGCTGCTCTGGAAAACCTCAACAAGTCAGTGGCACCATCTGAGAGGATGCATAGAGAGACATGACATATGTATAAGTCTCGTTATAAGACGTTATGAAGGCTCGTACATGCTTATTAAAGGATGACATACAGTGGGGAGAACAAGTATTTGATACACTGCCGATTTTGCAGGTTTTCCCGACTTACTAAGCATGTAGAGGTCTGTAATTTTTATCATAGGTACACTTCAACTGTGAGAGACGGAATCTAAAACAAAAATCCCAGCAAATCACATTGTATGATTTTTAAGTAAATAATTAGCATTTTATTGCATACATCAAATGCTTGTTCTCTCCACTGTACCTGCAGGCTTTAAAAGTAAAAGGTTTCTGTTCATTTGAAATGGAAAGAGTGATTGTGGTTTGTCATGAAAGACATGGCCGTTGTCATGAAAGGGATGGCCGTTGTCATGGAATTTCTTATCAGTAGACATGGAAATGTCATAATTTTTTTTCTAACATATGTTTCTACTAATTGGTCTTTTGACCAATCGGATCAGCTCTTTTACCACTAATGGGTCTTTTGACCAATCGGATTAGCTCTCTTACCACTAATTGGTCTTTTGACCAATCGGATCAGCTCTTTTACCAGTAATTGGGCCTAAGAGTGTGAACCCGGTAAAGTCATGTCACTATAATAATTTGTGTCTGTCATTTTAAAGGGCGTGTTGAACAGTCAGGTGTCTGCTGTATCTACTGTAGGTCTCTACTGGCTGATATAGAAGCCCACTACCAGGACCCCAGCCTTCCATACCCCAAGGAGGACAACAACCTGCTGTATGAGATCACAGCCTCTCTGGAGGCAGCAGGCATTCACAACCCACTCAACAAGGTCTGGCTTCTAATTACTACTACTACTACTACTGCTACTACATTCACAACCCACTCAACAAGGTCTGGCTTCTAATTACTACTACTGCTACTACTACTACTACATTCACAACTCACTCAACAAGGTCTGGGTCTAATTACTACTACTGCTACTACATTCACAACCCACTCAACAAGGTCTGGGTCTAATTACTACTACTGCTACTACTGCTGCTACTACTACCACACTCACAACCCACTCAACAAGGTCTGGCTTCTAATTACTACTACTACTACTGCTACTACATTCACAACCCACTCAACAAGGTCTGGCTTCTAATTACTACTACTGCTACTACTACTACTACATTCACAACCCACTCAACAAGGTCTGGGTCTAATTACTACTACTGCTACTACATTCACAACCCACTCAACAAGGTCTGGGTCTAATTACTACTACTGCTGCTACTACTACTACATTCACAACCCACTCAACAAGGTCTGGGTCTAATTACTACTACAGCTGCTACTACTACTACTGCTACTACATTCACAACCCACTCAACAAGGTCTGGCTTCTAATTACTACTACTACTACTGCTACTACATTCACAACCCACTCAACAAGGTCTGGCTTCTAATTACTACTACTGCTACTACTACTACTACATTCACAACCCACTCAACAAGGTCTGGGTCTAATTACTACTACTGCTACTACATTCACAACCCACTCAACAAGGTCTGGGTCTAATTACTACTACTGCTGCTACTACTACCACACTCACAACCCACTCAACAAGGTCTGGCTTCTAATTACTACTACTGCTACTACTACTACCACACTCACAACCCACTCAACAAGGTCTGGCTTCTAATTACTACTACTGCTGCTACTACTACCACACTCACAACCCACTCAACAAGGTCTGGCTTCTAATTACTACTACTGCTACTACATTCACAACCCACTCAACAAGGTCTGGCTTCTAATTACTACTACTGCTACTACTACTACTACATTCACAACCCACTCAACAAGGTCTGGGTCTAATTACTACTACTGCTACTACATTCACAACCCACTCAACAAGGTCTGGCTTCTAATTACTACTACTACTACTACTGCTACTACTACTACTACATTCACAACCCACTCAACAAGGTCTGGCTTCTAATTACTACTACTACTACTGCTACTACTACTACTACATTCACAACCCACTCAACAAGGTCTGGCTTCTAATTACTACTACTGCTACTGCTACTACTACATTCACAACCCACTCAACAAGGTCTGGGTCTAATTACTACTACTGCTACTACTGCTGCTACTACTACCACACTCACAACCCACTCAACAAGGTCTGGCTTCTAATTACTACTACTACTACTGCTACTACATTCACAACCCACTCAACAAGGTCTGGGTCTAATTACTACTACTGCTACTACTGCTGCTACTACTACCACACTCACAACCCACTCAACAAGGTCTGGCTTCTAATTACTACTACTACTACTGCTACTACTACTACATTCACAACCCACTCAACAAGGTCTGGGTCTAATTACTACTACTGCTACTACATTCACAACCCACTCAACAAGGTCTGGGTCTAATTACTACTACTGCTGCTACTACTACCACACTCACAACCCACTCAACAAGGTCTGGCTTCTAATTACTACTACTACTACTACTACTACAACAACATTATTCACAACCCACTCAACAAGGTCTGGCTTCTAATTATTATTACTGCTACTACTACTACTACAACATTATTCACAACCCACTCAACAAGGTCTGGCTTCTAATTACTACTACTACTACTACTACAACAACATTATTCACAACCCACTCAACAAGGTCTGGCTTCTAATTACTGCTACTATTACTACTGCTGCTGCTATTACTACTACTACTACTACTACTACTACTACTACTACTATTGTAGATCTACATTACAACCCAGCACCTCCCTTCACCTGTTCTATATGATGTAGATCTACATTACAACCCAGCACCTGTTCTATATGTTGTAGATCTACATTACAAACCAGCACCTCCCTTACGTCATCTCTTCTATATGTTGTAGATCTACATTACAACCAAGCGCCTGCCTTACTTTCCTATCGTCAACTTCCTCTTCATCATCGCTCAGCTGCCTAAACTGCAGTACAGCAAAAACCAAGGTGAGTTATGGTCAACTTTATCGATACTCACAGGGGAAATCAGGGTCAGTTTGAATCAACTTTATCGATACTCACAGGGGAAATCAGGGTCAGTTTGAATCAACTTTATTGATACTCACAGGGGAAATCAGGGTCAGTTTGAATCAACTTTATTGATACTCACAGGGGAAATCAGGGTCAATTTGAATCAACTTTATTGATACTCACAGGGGAAATCAGGGTCAGTTTGAATCAACTTTATTGATACTCACGGGGGAAATCAGGGTCAGTTTGAATCAACTTTATTGATACTCACAGGATAAATTAAAATTTTCACCATTATAATGACATATACACTGAGTGTACAAAACATTAAGGACACCTGCTGTTTCCATGACATAGACTGACCAGGTGAATCCAGGTGAAAGATACGATCCCTTATTGATGTCACTTGATCCATTCCAATCAGTGTAGATGAAGGGGAGGAGATGTTTAAGCCTTGAAACAATTGAGACATGGATTGTGAATGTTTGCCATTCAGAGGGTGAATGGACAAGACAGACGATTTAATTATCTTTAAAAAGGGTATGGTTTTAGGTACCAGGTAGAGGGCTGGGTTCCCCTGGGTCCTGATGGTAGTAGGTACCAGGTAGAGGGCTGGGTTCCCCTGGGTTCTGATGGTAGGTACCAGGAGGAGGGCTAGGTTCCCCTGGGTCCTGATGGTAGTAGGTACCAGGTAGAGGGCTGGGTTCCCCTGGGTCCTGATGGTAGTAGGTACCAGGTAGAGGGCTGGGTTCCCCTGGGTCCTGATGGTAGTAGGTACCAGGTAGAGGGCTGGGTTCCCCTGGGTCCTGATGGTAGTAGGTACCAGGTAGAGGGCTGGGTTCCCCTGGGTCCTGATGGTAGTAGGTACCAGGTAGAGGGCTGGGTTCCCCTGGGTCCTGATGGTAGTAGGTACCAGGTAGAGGGCTGGGTTTCCCTGGGTCCTGATGGTAGTAGGTACCAGGTAGAGGGCTAGGTTCCCCTGGGTCCTGATGGTAGTAGGTACCAGGTTGAGGGCTGGGTTCCCCTGGGTCCTGATGGTAGTAGGTACCAGGTAGAGAGCTGGGTTCCCCTGGGTCCTGATGGTATGGTAGTAGGTACCAGGTAGAGGGCTGGGTTCCCCTGGGTCCTGATGGTAGTAGGTACCAGGTAGAGGGCTGGGTTCCCCTGGGTCCTGATGGTATGGTAGTAGGTACCAGGTAGAGGGCTGGGTTCCCCTGGGTCCTGATGGTATGGTAGTAGGTACCAGGTAGAGGGCTGGGTTCCCCTGGGTCCTGATGGTAGTAGGTACCAGGTAGAGGGCTGGGTTCCCCTGGGTTCTGATGGTAGTAGGTACCAGGTAGAGGGCTGGGTTCCCTTGGGCCCTGATGGTAGTAGGTACCAGGTAGAGGGCTGGGTTCCCTTGGGTCCTGATGGTAGTAGGTACCAGGTAGAGGGCTGGGTTCCCCTGGGTCCTGATGGTAGTAGGTACCAGGTAGAGGGCTGGGTTCCCCTGGGTCCTGATGGTAGTAGGTACCAGGTAGAGGGCTGGGTTCCCCTGGGTCCTGATGGTAGTAGGTACCAGGTAGAGGGCTGGGTTCCCCTGGGTCCTGATGGTAGTAGGTACCAGGTAGAGGGCTGGGTTCCCCTGGGTCCTGATGGTAGTAGGTACCAGGTAGAGGGCTGGGTTCCCCTGGGTCCTGATGGTAGTGGGTACCAGGTAGAGGGCTGGGTTCCCCTGGGTCCTGATGGTAGTAGGTACCAGGTAGAGGGCTGGGTTCCCGCGGGTCCTGATGGTAGTAGGTACCAGGAAGAGGGCTGGGTTCCCCTGGGTCCTGATGGTAGTAGGTACCAGGTAGAGGGCTGGGTTCCCCTGGGTCCTGATGGTAGTAGGTACCAGGTAGAGGGCTGGGTTCCCCTGGGTCCTGATGGTAGTAGGTACCAGGTAGAGGGCTGGGTTCCCCTGGGTCCTGATGGTAGTAGGTACCAGGTAGAGGGCTGGGTTCCCCTGGGTCCTGATGGTAGTAGGTACCAGGTAGAGGGCTGGGTTCCCCTGGGTCCTGATGGTAGTAGGTACCAGGTTGAGGGCTGGGTTCCCCTGGGTTCTGATGGTAGTAGGTACCAGGTAGAGGGCTGGGTTCCCCTGGGTCCTGATGGTAGTAGGTACCAGGTAGAGGGCTGGGTTCCCCTGGGTCCTGATGGTAGTAGGTACCAGGTAGAGGGCTGGGTTCCCCTGGGTCCTGATGGTAGTAGGTACCAGGTAGAGGGCTGGGTTCCCCTGGGTCCTGATGGTAGTAGGTACCAGGTAGAGGGCTGGGTTCCCCTGGGTCCTGATGGTAGTGGGTACCAGGTTGAGGGCTGGGTTCCCCTGGGTTCTGATGGTAGTAGGTACCAGGTAGAGGGCTGGGTTCCCCTGGGTCCTGATGGTAGTAGGTACCAGGTAGAGGGCTGGGTTCCCCTGGGTCCTGATGGTAGTGGGTACCAGGTAGAGGGCTGGGTTCCCGCGGGTCCTGACAGAGATCATTGCAACGTTGTCTATGTTTTTCATTCAGACAGACAACTTTGCGATTAAAATGTTTTTATTGTCCTGCAGATTATTTGGAAACATGAATCTTTCTCCTTTGTATGTGTTACCCTACCTATTCTAGTAAAATAATGTTATTTTTCACATTATTCACACACTGAGTTCTCTGCTTCAACTTCAGTAGTCTACCTCTCCTAGTTGGGCGTGAGAGTGCGTCTAGTCCTAGTTGTAGTAGTTCACTTCCAGTATGACATTTATTTAAATATGATTAGGTTGGGTTACTATGGTGACCTTAGGTTGGGTTACTATGGTGACCATAGGTTGGGTTACTATGGTGACCTTAGGTTGGGTTACTATGGTGACCTTAGGTTACGTTACTATGGTGACCTTAGGTTGGGTTACTATGGTGACCATAGGTTACGTTACTATGGTGACCTTAGGTTGGGTTACTATGGTGACCTTAGGTTGGGTTACTATGGTGACCTTAGGTTGGGTTACTATGGTGACCATAGGTTACGTTACTATGGTGACCTTAGGTTGGGTTACTATGGTGACCATAGGTTAGGCTGCCATGGTGACCGTAGGTTAGGCTGCCATGGTGACCGTAGGTTAGGCTGCCATGGCGACCGTAGGTTAGGCTGCCATGGTGACCGTAGGTTAGGCTGCCATGGTGACCGTAGGTTAGGTTACTATGGTGACCGTAGGTTAGGTTACTATGGTGACCGTAGGTTAGGTTACTATGGTGACCGTAGGTTAGGTTACTATGGTGACCGTAGGTTAGGTTACTATGGTGACCGTAGGTTAGGTTACTATGGTGACCGTAGGTTGGGTTACTATGGTGACCGTAGGTTGGGTTACTATGGTGACCGTAGGTTGGGTTACTATGGTGACCGTAGGTTAGGTTACTATGGTGACCGTAGGTTAGGTTACTATGGTGACCGTAGGTTAGGTTACTATGGTGAGCGGGTGTTGTGCCTTTTCATTTTCAATAAGTATTGATTATTTTATTTGTCTCTGCCTGCTAAACGTCCTCCCAAAAGCTAAGCTATGTCCTATAGGACTATGCAAAACGTAGCAAGTGTTACTGTCATCATTATTGTTGCTTCCAGTTCATTAGCCGTACCTGAGAGATCAGGTTTAAAAGAGTAGGCTTTTTAGACTATGCATGGGTGGAGAAGCACAGGGCAGTTTATACTTCCTAAATACGATTAGGCTACATTGCCTAGCAATAATTATTAGTCACCCATATTTCTCGGTCTGAAAATCGTCCCACTCCTAAAAGGTAGGCTATTTAAACAGCTGTAGAGATCGTCCCACTCCTAAAAGGTAGACTATAAAAACAGCTCTAGACAAAGGACAAGTCTCTCCATCTCTGCTGTCTTCCAGCTACATCTACCATATTGGCTGATCTAGCCCAGTAATACAGATAGTCCATATTGGCTGATCTAGCCCAGTAATACAGATAGCCCATATTGGCTGATCTAGCCCAGTAATACAGATAGCCCATATTGGCTGATCTAGCCCAGTAATACAGATAGCCCATATTGGCTGATCTAGCCCAGTAATACAGATAGCCTAATATAACCATCTAGCCCAGTAATAGCCCAGTAATACAGATAGCCCATATTGGCTGATCTAGCCCAGTAATACAGATAGCCCATATTGGCTGATCTAGCCCAGTAATACAGATAGCCCATATTGGCTGATCTAGCCCAGTAATACAGATAGCCCATATTGGCTGATCTAGCCCAGTAATACAGATAGCCCATATTGGCTGATCTAGCCCAGTAATACAGATAGCCCATATTGGCTGATCTAGCCCAGTAATACAGATAGCCCATATTGGCTGATCTAGCCCAGTAATACAGATAGCCCATATTGGCTGATCTAGCCCAGTAATACAGATAGCCCATATTGGCTGATCTAGCCCAGTAATACAGATGGCCCATATTGGCTGATCTAGCCCAGTAATACAGATGGCCTAATATAATGGGTCAACTGAGAATCTCTGGTCATTTTAACGTATTTCTTAAGTTATTTTTGCGCATTTGATATTGCCTTTAGGGTGCAATTTTGATGGGACCATGGCTGGTGGGTGACTTGGGTTGGGTTGGCTGGTGGGTGACTGGGGTTGGGTTGGCTGGCAGGTGACTGGGGTTGGGTTGGGTTGGCTGGTGGGTGACTGGGGTTGGGTTGGGTTGGCTGGTGGGTGACTGGGGTTGGGTTGGGTTGGCTGGTGGGTGACTGGGGTTGGGTTGGCTGGCGGGTGACTGGGGTTGGGTTGGGTTGGCTGGCGGGTGACTGGGGTTGGGTTGGGTTGGCTGGTGGGTGACTGGGGTTGGGTTGGCTGGTGGGTGACTGGGGTTGGGTTGGCTGGTGGGTGACTGGGGTTGGGTTGGCTGGCGGGTGACTGGGGTTGGGTTGGGTTGGCTGGCGGGTGACTGGGGTTGGGTTGGCTGGCGGGTGACTGGGGTTGGCTGGCGGGTGACTGGGGTTGGGTTGGCTGGCGGGTGACTGGGGTTGGGTTGGGTTGGCTGGCGGGTGACTGGGGTTGGGTTGGGTTGGCTGGCGGGTGACTGGGGTTGGGTTGGGTTGGCTGGCGGGTGACTGGGGTTGGGTTGGGTTGGCTGGCGGGTGACTGGGGTTGGGTTGGGTTGGCTGGCGGGTGACTGGGGTTGGGTTGGGTTGGCTGGCGGGTGACTGGGGTTGGGTTGGGTTGGCTGGCGGGTGACTGGGGTTGGGTTTGGTTGGCTGGCGGGTGACTGGGGTTGGGTTGGCTGGCAGGTGACTGGGGTTGGGTTGGGTTGGCTGGTGGGTGACTGGGGTTGGGTTGGCTGGTGGGTGACTGGGGTTGGGTTGGCTGGTGGGTGACTGGGGTTGGGTTGGCTGGTGGGTGACTGGGGTTGGGTTGGGTTGGCTGGCGGGTGACTGGGGTTGGGTTGGGTTGGCTGGCGGGTGACTGGGGTTGGGTTGGCTGGCGGGTGACTGGGGTTGGGTTGGGTTGGCTGGCGGGTGACTGGGGTTGGGTTGGGTTGGGTTGGCTGGCGGGTGACTGGGGTTGGGTTGGGTTGGCTGGCGGGTGACTGGGGTTGGGTTGGGTTGGCTGGCGGGTGACTGGGGTTGGGTTGGGTTGGCTGGCGGGTGACTGGGGTTGGGTTGGGTTGGCTGGCGGGTGACTGGGGTTGGGTTGGGTTGGCTGGCGGGTGACTGGGGTTGGGTTGGGTTGGCTGGCGGGTGACTGGGGTTGGGTTGGGTTGGCTGGCGGGTGACTGGGGTTGGGTTGGCTGGCGGGTGACTGGGGTTGGGTTGGGTGACTGGGGTTGGGTTGGGTTGGCTGGCAGGTGACTGGGGTTGGGTTGGGTTGGCTGGCTGGCAGGTGACTGGGGTTGGGTTGGGTTGGCTGGCTGGCAGGTGACGGGTTGGGTTGGGTTGGCTGGCAGGTGACTGGGGTTGGGTTGGCTGGCAGGTTGGCTGGCAATTGTCCACCACCCAAAGGACATCCAGCCAATTGGACACAACTGTGGGAAGCATTGGAGTCAACATGGGCCAGCATCGCTATGGAATGCTTTCAACACCTTGTAGAGTCAACATGGGCCAGCATCCCTGTGGAATGCTTTCAACACCTTGTAGAGTCCATGTCCCGATGTAATTGAGCCTGTTCTGGGGGGAAAAGGGGATACAACTCAATATGAGGAAGGTGTTCTTAATGTTTTGTAAACTTAGTGTAGGCTGTGTTTACACAGGCTGCACAATTCTGATCTTTTTCCCAAAGAGATGATCTGATTGGTCAAAATGAGTACCTGTGTAAAGGCGACCCAACCCCGGTCACCTGCCAGCCAACCCAACCCCAAAAATATGAAATAACATTTAAAAAAATCTCTGGTCCTGACCCATGTTGAGTGTGTTCCACCGTGTGATTGGCTGGTCCTGACCCATGTTGATTGTGTCCCCACCATGTGATTGGCTGGTCCTGACCCATGTTGAGTGTGTCCCCACCATGTGATTGGCTGGTCCTGACCCATGTTGAGTGTGTCCCCACCATGTGATTGGCTGGTCCTGACCCATGTTGAGTGTGTTCCACCGTGTGATTGGCTGGTCCTGACCCATGTTGAGTGTGTCCCACCATGTGATTGGCTGGTCCTGACCATGTTGAGTGTGTCCCATCATGTGATTGGCTGGTCCTGACCCATATTGAGTGTATCCCACCACGTGATTGGCTGGTCCTGACCCATATTAAGTGTAGCCCACCATGTGATTGGCTGGTCCTGACCCATGTTGAGTGTGTCCCACCATGTGATTGGCTGGTCCTGACCCATGTTGAGTGTGTCCCACCATGTGATTGGCTGGTCCTGACCCATGTTGAGTGTATCCCACCATGTGATTGTTTGTATTCTCCTATTTGTCCAGGGATGACGTGCAGGAAAGCCACCGACCCCGTAGACTGGTCTCCTCTGGTTCTTGGCCTGCTCACTCTGCTGAAGCAGTTCCACTCCAGATACACAGAGCAGTTCCTGGCTCTCATTGGGCAATTCATACGCTCCATCATGGAACAGTGCACCAGGTACGATTGATTGATTGATTGATTGATTGATTGATTGATTGATTGATTGATGGATTGATGGATTGATGTGTTGATTGATTGATGTGTTTGATTGATGTGTTTGATTGATTGATGTGTTGATTGATTGATGTGTTGATTGATTGATGTGTTGATTGATTGATGTGTTGATTGATTGATTTGATTGATTGATTTGATTGATTTGATTGATTTGCCAGTTTAAAAACATCCCATATACACATCAATTTTAAGAGCGTAACAGTGACATCACAGTAATGCAGATGTATTGATATATAATAGATGTAGTGCTAGTGAACGTGGCCCAAGGCTGCTTATTCATATATAATAGATGTAGTGCTAGTGAACGTGGCCCACGGCTGCTTATTCATATATAATAGATGTAGTGCTAGTGAACGTGGCCCAAGGCTGCTTATTCATATATAATAGATGTAGTGCTAGTGAACGTGGCCCAAGGCTGCTTATTCATATATAATAGATGTAGTGCTAGTGAACGTGGCCCAAGGCTGCTTATTCATATATAATAGATGTAGTGCTAGTGAACGTGGCCCAAGGCTGCTTATTCATATATAATAGATGTAGTGCTAGTGAACGTGGCCCAAGGCTGCTTATTCATATATAATAGATGTAGTGCTAGTGAACGTGGCCCAAGGCTGCTTATTCATATATAATAGATGTAGTGCTAGTGAACGTGGCCCAAGGCTGCTTATTCATATATAACACATGTAGTGCTAGTGAACGTGGCCCACGGCTGCTTATTCATATATAATAGATGTAGTGCTAGTGAACGTGGCCCAAGGCTGCTTATTCATATATAATAGATGTAGTGCTAGTGAACGTGGCCCAAGGCTGCTTATTCATATATAATAGATGTAGTGCTAGTGAACGTGGCCCAAGGCTGCTTATTCATATATAATATATGTAGTGCTAGTGAACGTGGCCCAAGGCTGCTTATTCATATATAATAGATGTAGTGCTAGTGAACGTGGCCCAAGGCTGCTTATTCATATATAATAGATGTAGTGCTAGTGAACGTGGCCCAAGGCTGCTTATTCATATATAATATATGTAGTGCTAGTGAACGTGGCCCACGGCTGCTTATTTAAAAAAAAAAAATGTTAATCTCTGCAGATCTAATCTGTATAAATACAATTTGAATGCAAAAAAGAATGTAAGTACATTTTGTGGATCACTGTGTTACTATATGTGGATTATATTCTGCTTCAAATTGAATGAAATGTAGATTTTGGGTAAATAATTATTTTCCAGTCAGAAGATCCCGGATATGCCGTCCGACGTGGTGGGAGCTCTGATGTTTCTGGAGGATTATGTACGCTACACCAAACTGCCTCGCAAGGTAGGATTAGGATTAGGATTAGGATTGGATTAGGATTAGATTAGGATTGGATTAGATTGGATTAGGATTGGATTAGGATTAGATTAGGATTGGATTAGATTAGGATTAGATTAGGATTAGATTAGGATTAGATTAGGATTGGATTAGGATTAGATTAGGATTAGATTAGGATTAGATTAGGATTGGATTAGGATTAGATTAGGATTGGATTATGATTGGATTAGGATTAGATTGGATTAGGATTGGATTGGATTGGATTGGATTAGGATTGGATTAGGATTAGATTAGGATTGGGATTAGATTAGAATTAGATTAGGATTAGATTAGGATTAAATTAGGATATGCAACAACACCCATGAAAAAAACAATACTATAGATATTTATCTGGTATATTACATTTTACATGCGTATAATAATCTGTTGTTTTTCTGTCTTTAAAGGTGGCCGAGGCCCACGTGCCAAGCTTCATCTTTGATGAGTTCAGGACAGTCCTGTGAAAATCTAGATAAAGGCCTCGAGTTCAGGACAGTCCTGTGAAGATCTAGATAAAGGCCTCGAGTTCAGGACGGTCCTGTGAAGATCTAGATAAAGGCCTCGAGTTCAGGACGGTCCTGTGAAGATCTAGATAAAGGCCTCGAGTTCAGGACGGTCCTGTGAAGATCTAGATAAAGGCTTCTTGGTTTAACTTTCTGTTGATTCATTCATTTTGACTTTAATTAATCTCTTGGTTATGTAATGACCTTTTAATGTGCTAATGCTTCAGTAACACTGTAAATAGTTGAATGGTTTTTAATAACATCCTGTGTTACCAGCTTTGGTATAATGTCACTGTTGTAATATGTCATTCATTAAATACAAAAGAGGCTTTGAATAAATATAATTTTGTTCCATTCTAGATTTGTTTTATTTCATAAAACAGAACTTTAAAAAAAATAACATTTTAAAATCCAATTTACAGTAGTTTTGGTGTCTTTTATTTTGGAGAAATGTCTGGCTGGACTTCCTCCTTCTTCAATGAGACTGGATTCATTGGTCCAGATCTACATGAGCAGATGTTGCATCGCCCATCAACCAATGGTTGCGTGCCACGTCATAAACTGTGCCGCCTGCCTGGCCATCATAAACCACATTGATATATCATATAATGTGGATCCTAATAGTTTCCTCATCATACTAGAGCTGGTGTGACATTCTGTATAATCTCTAAATAAATCCTTCAATAGCATCAACCTATTTCATGTTACAAAAAACAGGCGAAATGTTGACAAAACTAGAAGACATCACCAGCATGTCAAGTGGAAGCTTAGCTCCCAGTCTCTCCCGTTTTTAATTCAACACATGTCGCTTAGACCGTGGTGTTCTCAGTCCTTTCTCTCGTCTCCTGATCGAGATGCTGAACACAGGAATAAAACCACGAGGGGGAATGATTGGTATCTACTCCGATGCCCGATGTTAATCTGTTCAACATGACAACATGGTAACTAATACATGTGGTGTCGTTACCTGACTTTTAGACAAAGCAGCAATCTAAGTCCCCTGACTTGGTGTCCAGTGTCTGTGTGGGTACAGGGGTTACCTGACTTGGTGTCCAGTGTCTGTGTGGGAACAGGGGTTACCTGACTTGGTGTCCAGTGTCTGTGTGGGTACAGGGGTCACCTGACTTGGTGTCAAGTGTCTGTGTGGGTACAGGGGTTAACTGACTTGGTGTCCAGTGTCTGTGTGGGTACAGAGGTCACCTGACTTGGTGTCCAGTGTCTGTGTGGGTACAGGGGTTAACTGACTTGGTGTCCAGTGTCTGTGTGGGTACAGGGGTTACCTGACTTGGTGTCAGGTGTCTGTGTGGGTACAGGGGTTAACTGACTTGGTGTCCAGTGTCTGTGTGGGTACAGGGGTTAACTGACTTGGTGTCCAGTGTCTGTGTGGGTACAGGGGTTAACTGACTTGGTGGCAGGTGTCTGTGTGGGTACAGGGGTCACCTGACTTGGTGTCAAGTGTCTGTGTGGGTACAGGGGTTAACTGACTTGGTGTCCAGTGTCTGTGTGGGTACAGAGGTCACCTGACTTGGTGTCAAGTGTCTGTGTGGGTACAGGGGGTAACTGACTTGGTATCCAGTGTCTGTGTGGGAACAGGGGTTAACTGACTTGGTGTCAGGTGTCTGTGTGGGTACAGGGGTTACCTGACTTGGTGTCAGGTGTCTGTGTGGGTACAGGGGTCACCTGACTTGGTGTCAAGTGTCTGTGTGGGTACAGGGGTTAACTGACTTGGTGTCCAGTGTCTGTGTGGGTACAGGGGTTAACTGACTTGGTGTCCAGTGTCTGTGTGGGTACAGGGGTTACCTGACTTGGTGTCAGGTGTCTGTGTGGGTACAGGGGTCACCTGACTTGGTGTCAAGTGTCTGTGTGGGTACAGGGGTTACCTGACTTGGTGTCTAGTGTCTGTGTGGGAACAGGGGTTACCTGACTTGGTGTCCAGTGTCTGTGTGGGTACAGGGGTTACCTGACTTGGTGTCCAGTGTCTGTGTGGGTACAGGGGTTAACTGACTTGGTGTCTGTGTGGGTACAGGGGTTACCTGACTTGGTGTCCAGTGTCTGTGTGGGAACAGGGGTTACCTGACTTGGTGTCCAGTGTCTGTGTGGGTACAGGGGTTAACTGACTTGGTGTCCAGTGTCTGTGTGGGTACAGGGGTTACCTGACTTGGTGTCCAGTGTCTGTGTGGGTACAGGGGTTAACTGACTTGGTGTCTGTGTGGGTACAGGGGTTACCTGACTTGGTGTCCAGTGTCTGTGTGGGAACAGGGGTTACCTGACTTGGTGTCCAGTGTCTGTGTGGGTACAGGGGTTAACTGACTTGGTGTCCAGTGTCTGTGTGGGTACAGGGGTTACCTGACTTGGTGTCCAGTGTCTGTGTGGGTACAGGGGTTACCTGACTTGGTGTCCAGTGTCTGTGTGGGTACAGGGGTTAACTGACTTGGTGTCTGTGTGGGTACAGGGGTTAACTGACTTGGTGTCTGTGTGGGTACAGGGGTTAACTGACTTGGTGTCCAGTGTCTGTGTGGGTACAGGGGTTACCTGACTTGGTGTCCAGTGTCTGTGTGGGTACAGGGGTTAACTGACTTGGTGTCCAGTGTCTGTGTGGGTACAGGGGTTAACTGACTTGGTGTCTGTGTGGGTACAGGGGTTAACTGACTTGGTGTCCAGTGTCTGTGTGGGTACAGGGGTTAACTGACTTGGTGTCCAGTGTCTGTGTGGGTACAGGGGTTACCTGACTTGGTGTCCTGTGTCTGTGTGGGTACAGGGGTTAACTGACTTGGTGTCCAGTGGCTGTGTGGGTACAGGGGCTACCTGACTTGGTGTCCAGTGTCTGTGTGGGTACAGGGGTTACCTGACTTGGTGTCCAGTGTCTGTGTGGGTACAGGGGGTAACTGACTTGGTGTCCAGTGTCTGTGTGGGTACAGGGGTTACCTGACTTGGTGTCCAGTGTCTGTGTGGGTACAGGGGTTACCTGACTTGGTGTCCAGTGTCTGTGTGGGTACAGGGGTTAACTGACTTGGTGTCCAGTGTCTGTGTGGGTACAGGGGTTACCTGACTTGGTGTCCAGTGTCTGTGTGGGTACAGGGTTACCTCTATATGCTGTATAGTGACATTATGTATAGATATACCATTTCTAGAAGTCATATTCCTCATCTTAATGATACATTATGTATAGATATACCATTTCTAGAAGTCATATTCCTCATCTAATCTTGACATATTATGAGTTGAGATTTGGAAGGATGGCCTCGAGATTAGACCACATAGGTTAATGTAGCCCATCACAGGCCCCTGAGCCTGTGCAGGGTGGTATTTTGGAGTGGACTGTGATTGAATAAGTATGATTTAATAAATATATATATATTTATTAATGGGTTTTTTTGTTTACGTTTTTATTTTGTATTTAATCGTTTGCCCTCTTTCCCGAAATTGTATTCTTATTATTATTAATAGTTATCAATAATGTTGTTATTATCTTATTCAATACCCCGTCCAGCTGGTGGCGGTAATGCACCCCTAACATTGGATGCCAACCGCCGTTAAACCCCATCGAAGAAGAAGAAGAATTCGACCACCTCAAGAGGAACCGGAAACGCGAACAAACTTTTCCCGGTCATTTTACGCAACTAAAGTTGTTTAGTATTTTCTCTTATTTAGACACCAACACATTAAACAACACGTCTACAACCTGTAAAAACCATCCCAGCGAGGAAAGTCGTGAGGTTAGCGAGCTATTTATTGGCACGCTTGCTCAGCCGCCCATAGTTAGTGATTATAGCGTAACGTTAACCGGCTGGTCAGGTATCAACATAGCCAGTCAGTGCACTTGTTTGTGATACGTGGATTCAACCTGAAGGTAGCTACAGATAACTTGTTTTGTGATCGTATGCAGGTTATTATTCCAACCTTGCTCTAACGTTAAGTCAACTACACAAGGTCTCGGTGAGCAACTGAATCAGGTGTGTTTTGAGCAAGGCTGGAACAAAAACCTGCACACCAGTTCTCCAGGGGTTAGGGTTGGACATCCTGGCATCTGCTCCAATATACCGAGGGTGGCTTGATTCATTATAACCAGGTCCCTGTGTTTTGTTAAATCATGTTGATTCATTATAGCTCGGTCCCTGTGTTTTGGTTGATTCATTATAACCAGGTCCCTGTGTTTTGGTTAATCGTGTTGATTCATTCTAGCTAGGTCCCTGTGTTTTGGTAAATCATGTTGATTCATTATAGCTCGGTCCCTGTGTTTTGGTTGATTCATTATAACTAGGTCCCTGTGTTTTGGTTAATCGTGTTGATTCATTATATCTAGGACCCTGTGTTTTGGTTAATCATGTTGATTCATTATATCTAGGACCCTGTGTTTTGGTTAATCATGTTGATTCATTATAACTAGGACCCTGTGTTTTGGTTAATCATGTTGATTCATTATAACTAGGACCCTGTGTTTTGGTTCATTCATTATAACCAGGGTCCTGTGTTTTGGTTCATTCATTATAACCAGGGTCCTGTGTTTTGGTTAATCATGTTGATTCATTATAACCAGGTCCCTGTGTTTTGGTTAATCATGTTCATTCATTATAACCAGGGTCCCTGTGTTTTGGTTAATCATGTTGATTCATTATATCTAGGACCCTGTGTTTTGGTTAATCGTGTTGATTCATTATATCTAGGACCCTGTGTTTTGGTTAATCATGTTGATTCATTAGAACCAGGTCCCTGTGTTTTGGTTAATCGTGTTGATTCATTATAACCAGGTCCCTGTGTTTTGGTTAATCGTGTTGATTCATTATAACCAGGTCCCTGTGTTTTGGTTAATCGTGTTGATTCATTATAACCAGGTCCCTGTGTTTTGGTTAATCGTGTTGATTCATTATAACCAGGTCCCTGTGTTTTGGTTAATCATGTTGATTCATTATAACTAGGACCCTGTGTTTTGGTTAATCATGTTGATTCATTATAACCAGGTCCCTGTGTTTTGGTTAATCATGTTGATTCATTATAACTAGGACCCTGTGTTTTGGTTGATTCATTATAACTAGGTCCCTGTGTTTTGGTTAATCATGTTGATTCATTATAACCAGGTCCCTGTGTTTTGGTTAATCGTGTTGATTCATTATAACCAGGTCCCTGTGTTTTGGTTAATCATGTTGATTCATTATAACTAGGACCCTGTGTTTTGGTTAATCATGTTGATTCATTATAACCAGGTCCCTGTGTTTTGGTTAATCATGTTGATTCATTATAACCAGGTCCCTGTGTTTTGGTTAATCATGTTGATTCATTATAACTAGGTCCCTGTGTTTTGGTTAATCATGTTCATTCATTATAACTAGGGGCCTGTGTTTTGGTTAATCGTGTTGATTCATTATAACCAGGACCCTGTGTTTTGGTATAAAAAAAAATAATATATTTTTTAACACAATGTCATGTGACAAACACGATTAACCAAAACACAAAGGGCCCTAACATTCTAACAACTTAACATCTCTTGTTTCAGATACTTTCATGTTTTAGATTTCAACATGTCCTTGAGTGCAGTCCACTCCACACTGTCTAGTCTGAAAACATGTCAGGCAGATATTGGAACTGGGATGGACATTGTGACCGACGTTGCACTGGACGTGGCAGAAACCGCAGGTAGGTTAGTGGCACGTCTCTATCAGAGAGACACTTGTGGCAGAAACAGCAGGTAGGTTAGTGGCACGTCTCTATCAGAGAGACACTTGTGGCAGAAACCGCAGGTAGGTTAGTGGCACGTCTCTATCAGAGAGACACTTGTGGCAGAAACCGCAGGTAGGTTAGTGGCACGTCTCTATCAGAGAGACACTTGTGGCAGAAACAGCAGGTAGGTTAGTGGCACGTCTCTATCAGAGAGACACTTGTGGCAGAAACCGCAGGTAGGTTAGTGGCATGTCTCTATCAGAGAGACACTTGTGGCAGAAACAGCAGGTAGGTTAGTGGCACATCTCTATCAGAGAGACACTTGACTGTGCTGGTAATACCTTTGTCGAATCCTTCTCACTGGACAGGCTCTTTGTGTGTATGTAGTCAATGGGACTGACTGACTGACTGTCTGTCTGACTGTCTGTCTGACTGAAGGACTGACTGAAGGACTGACTGAAGGACTGACTGACTGACTGACTGACTGTCTGACTGACTGTCTGACTGAAGGACTGACTGAAGGACTGACTGTCTGACTGACTGACTGACTGTCTGACTGTCTGACTGACTGACTGACTGACTGACTGTCTGACTGAAGGACTGACTGACTGACTGACTGACTGTCTGACTGACTGTCTGACTGACTGACTGTCTGACTGACTGACTGTCTGACTGACTGACTGTCTGACTGACTGACTGTCTGACTGTCTGACTGACTAGGAAGTGGAGCGGTTCACACAAGGATGTAACTTGAGGATTTTGGTATATTGACGTTTTTACGAGCCCAGGTCAAAAATATGTGCTGTGTGATATTTGAAAATATTAAATCTCTCTAGCCAGCAGGCTAGTTGGACACATTTTCTACTAGCTCGGTCTGAAAAGCACTAGCCAGCAGGCTAGTTGGACACATTTTCTACTAGCTCGGTCTGAAAAGCACTAGCCAGCAGGCTAGTTGGACACATTTTCTACTAGCTCGGTCTGAAAAGCACTAGCCAGCAGGCTAGTTGGACACATTTTCTACTAGCTCGGTCTGAAAAGCACTAGCCAGCAGGCTAGTTGGACACATTTTCTACTAGCTCGGTCTGAAAAGCACTAGCCAGCAGGCTAGTTGGACACATTTTCTACTAGCTCGGTCTGAAAAGCACTAGCCAGCAGGCTAGTTGGACACATTTTCTACTAGCTCGGTCTGAAAAGCACTAGCCAGCAGGCTAGTTGGACACATTTTCTACTAGCTCGGTCTGAAAAGCACTAGCCAGCAGGCTAGTTGGACACATTTTCTACTAGCTCGGTCTGAAAAGCACTAGCCAGCAGGCTAGTTGGACACATTTTCTACTAGCTCGGTCTGAAAAGCACTAGCCAGCAGGCTAGTTGGACACATTTTCTACTAGCTCGGTCTGAAAAGCACTAGCCAGCAGGCTAGTTGGACACATTTTCTACTAGCTCGGTCTGAAAAGCACTAGCCAGCAGGCTAGTTGGACACATTTTCTACTAGCTCGGTCTGAAAAGCACTAGCCAGCAGGCTAGTTGGACACATTTTCTACTAGCTCGGTCTGAAAGGCACTAGCCAGCAGGCTAGTTGGACACATTTTCTACTAGCTCGGTCTGAAAAGCACTAGCCAGCAGGCGAGTTGGACACATTTTCTACTAGCTCGGTCTGAAAAGCACTAGCCAGCAGGCGAGTTGGACACATTTTCTACTAGCTCGGTCTGAAAAGCACTAGCCAGCAGGCTAGTTGGACACATTTTCTACTAGCTCGGTCTGAAAAGCACTAGCCAGCAGGCTAGTTGGACACATTTTCTACTAGCTCGGTCTGAAAAGCACTAGCCAGCAGGCTAGTTGGACACATTTTCTACTAGCTCGGTCGGAAAAGCACTAGCCAGCAGGCTAGTTGGACACATTTTCTACTATACAGAGCTATGGAATGCTGTCTACCATTTGGAAGCTTGTGTCACCATAACAACAGTATACAGAGATATGAATAATTTTGTATGATGATGATTATTACAGGAACTGAGAATGATGCAGTCCTGAAGAAGCTGGAGGTGATGATGCTGGAGTGTGCCAAACTGGACCAGGAGATCAACTGCTTCGTTGAGGTGGTGAACTGTGTCACTGCAGAGGTGAAGTACTGAACTACAGGGGTCAAAGTTCATTTTCTGTCGGATGTATTCTGGAGATCAGTGTGGATCCTCAAACGGCAGTGTGTAGCCTACTGTCGCTGTTGGATAAGGAATTACAATCCTCTACGTTATCACTCAGAATGTCACTTTCCAGTGATACTAGTCATGTAATGGTGGTATTAAACTAAACCAGACAATAGATGATCTATTTACCTAGTCATGTTATTCAACTAAACCAGACAATAGATGATCTATTTACCTAGTCATGTCATTAAACTAAACCAGACAATAGATGATCTATTTACCTAGTCCTGTAATGGTGTTATTATAGACAATAGATTATCTATTTACCTAGTCATTTTATTCAACTAAACCAGTCAATAGATGATCTATTTACCTAGTCATGTTATTCAACTAAACCAGACAATAGATTATCTATTTACCTAGTCCTGTTGTTAAACTAAACCAGTCAATAGATGATCTATTTACCTAGTCCTGTAATGGTGTTATTATAGACAATAGATTATCTATTTACCTAGTCATGTTATTCAACTAAACCAGTCAATAGATGATCTATTTACCTAGTCATGGTATTAGACTAAACCAGTCAATAGATTATCTATTTACCTAGTCATGTTATTCAACTAAACCAGTCAATAGATGATCTATTTACCTAGTCCTGTAATGGTGTTATTATAGACAATAGATGATCTATTTACCTAGTCATGTTATTCAACTAAACCAGTCAATAGATGACCTGTCAAATGTTGCTAGGCAGCTAAGATGCATCGAACTGTCAACTGTTTCCGGGGAAACTAAGATGCATCGACCTGTCAACTGTTTCCAGGGAAACTAAGATGATGAAGAGGAGTCAAACCCTAACAAAGTCACCTTGTCCTAGAGATATATTGATAATAGTCACCTTGTCCTAGAGATATATTGATAATAGTCACCTTGTCCTAGAGATATATTGATAATAGTTACCTTGTCCTAGAGATATATTGATAATAGTTACCTTGTCCTAGAGATATATTGATAATAGTCACCTTGTCCTAGAGATATATTGATAATAGTCACCTTGTCCTAGAGATATATTGATAATAGTCACCTTGTCCTAGAGATATATTGATAATAGTCACCTTGTCCTAGAGATATATTGATAATAGTCACCTTGTCCTAGAGATATATTGATAATAGTCACCTTGTCCTAGAGATATATTGATAATAGTCACCTTGTCCTAGAGATATATTGATAATAGTCACCTTGTCCTAGAGATATATTGATAATAGTCACCTTGTCCTAGAGATATATTGATAAAAGTCACCTTGTCCTAGAGATATATTGATAATAGTTACCTTGTCCTAGAGATATATTGATAATAGTTACCTTGTCCTAGAGATATATTGATAATAGTCACCTTGTCCTAGAGATATATTGATAATAGTCACCTTGTCCTAGAGATATATTGATAATAGTCACCTTGTCCTAGAGATATATTGATAATAGTCACCTTGTCCTAGAGATATATTGATAATAGTCACCTTGTCCTAGAGATATATTGATAATAGTCACCTTGTCCTAGAGATATATTGATAATAGTCACCTTGTCCCTAGAGATATATTGATAATAGTCACCTTGTCCTAGAGATATATTGATAATAGTCACCTTGTCCTAGAGATATATTGATAATAGTCACCTTGTCCTAGAGATATATTGATAATAGTCACCTTGTCCTAGAGATATATTGATAATAGTCACCTTGTCCTAGAGATATATTGATAATAGTCACCTTGTCCTAGAGATATATTGATAATAGTCACCTTGTCCTAGAGATATATTGATAATAGTCACCTTGTCCTAGAGATATATTGATAATAGTCACCTTGTCCTAGAGATATATTGATAATAGTCACCTTGTCCTAGAGATATATTGATAATAGTCACCTTGTCCTAGAGATATATTGATAATAGTCACCTTGTCCTAGAGATATATTGATAATAGTCACCTTGTCCTAGAGATTAATATCAACCTTGTCCTAGAGATATATGAGAATAGTCACCTTGTCCTAGAGATATATTGAGAATAGTCACCTTGTCCTGGAGATATATTGATAATAGTCACCTTGTCCTAGAGATATATTGATAATAGTCACCTTGTCCTAGAGATATATTGATAATAGTCACCTTGTCCTAGAGATATATTGATAATAGTCACCTTGTCCTAGAGATATATTGATAATAGTCACCTTCTCCTAGAGATATATTGATAATAGTCACCTTCTCCTAGAGATATATTGATAATAGTCACCTTGTCCTAGAGATATATTGATAATAGTCACCTTGTCCTAGAGATATATTGATAATAGTCACCTTGTCCTAGAGATATATTGATAATAGTCACCTTGTCCTAGAGATATATTGATAATAGTTACCTTGTCCTAGAGATATATTGTTAATAGTCACCTTGTCCTAGAGATATATTGATAATAGTTACCTTGTCCTAGAGATATATTGATAATAGTCACCTTGTCCTAGAGGTATATTGATAATAGGTACCTTGTCCTAGAGATATATTGATAAAAGTCACCTTGTCCTAGAGATATATTGATAAAAGTCACCTTGTCCTAGAGATATATTGATAAAAGTCACCTTGTCCTAGAGATATATTGATAATAGTCACCTTGTCCTAGAGATATATTGTTAATAGTCACCTTGTCCTAGAGATATATTGATAATAGTCACCTTGTCCTAGAGATATATTGATAATAGTCACCTTGTCCTAGAGATATATTGATAATAGTCACCTTCTCCTAGAGATATATTGATAATAGTCACCTTGTCCTAGAGATATATTGATAATAGTCACCTTGTCCTAGAGATATATTGATAATAGTCACCTTGTCCTAGAGATATATTGATAATAGTCACCTTGTCCTAGAGATATATTGATAATAGTCACCTTGTCCTAGAGATATATTGATAATAGTCACCTTGTCCTAGAGATATATTGATAATAGTTACCTTGTCCTAGAGATATATTGTTAATAGTCACCTTGTCCTAGAGATATATTGATAATAGTTACCTTGTCCTAGAGATATATTGATAATAGTCACCTTGTCCTAGAGGTATATTGATAATAGGTACCTTGTCCTAGAGATATATTGATAAAAGTCACCTTGTCCTAGAGATATATTGATAAAAGTCACCTTGTCCTAGAGATATATTGATAAAAGTCACCTTGTCCTAGAGATATATTGATAATAGTCACCTTGTCCTAGAGATATATTGTTAATAGTCACCTTGTCCTAGAGATATATTGATAATAGTCACCTTGTCCTAGAGATATATTGATAATAGTCACCTTGTCCTAGAGATATATTGTTAATAGTCACCTTGTCCTAGAGATATATTGATAATAGTTACCTTGTCCTAGAGATATATTGATAATAGTCACCTTGTCCTAGAGGTATATTGATAATAGGTACCTTGTCCTAGAGATATATTGATAAAAGTCACCTTGTCCTAGAGATATATTGATAAAAGTCACCTTGTCCTAGAGATATATTGATAAAAGTCACCTTGTCCTAGAGATATATTGATAATAGTCACCTTGTCCTAGAGATATATTGTTAATAGTCACCTTGTCCTAGAGATATATTGATAATAGTCACCTTGTCCTAGAGATATATTGATAATAGTCACCTTGTCCTAGAGATATATTGATAATAGTCACCTTCTCCTAGAGATATATTGATAATAGTCACCTTGTCCTAGAGATATATTGATAATAGTCACCTTGTCCTAGAGATATATTGATAATAGTCACCTTGTCCTAGAGATATATTGATAATAGTCACCTTGTCCTAGAGATATATTGATAATAGTCACCTTGTCCTAGAGATATATTGATAATAGTCACCTTGTCCTAGAGATATATTGATAATAGTTACCTTGTCCTAGAGATATATTGTTAATAGTCACCTTGTCCTAGAGATATATTGATAATAGTTACCTTGTCCTAGAGATATATTGATAATAGTCACCTTGTCCTAGAGGTATATTGATAATAGGTACCTTGTCCTAGAGATATATTGATAAAAGTCACCTTGTCCTAGAGATATATTGATAAAAGTCACCTTGTCCTAGAGATATATTGATAAAAGTCACCTTGTCCTAGAGATATATTGATAAAAGTCACCTTGTCCTAGAGATATATTGATAATAGTCACCTTGTCCTAGAGATATATTGTTAATAGTCACCTTGTCCTAGAGATATATTGATAAAAGTCACCTTGTCCTAGAGATATATTGATAATAGTCACCTTGTCCTAGAGATATATTGATAATAGTCACCTTGTCCTAGAGATATATTGATAATAGTCACCTTGTCCTAGAGATATATTGATAAAGTCACCTTGTCCTAGAGATATATTGATAAAAGTCACCTTGTCCTAGAGATATATTGATAAGAGTCACCTTGTCCTAGAGATATATTGATAATAGTCACCTTGTCCTAGAGATATATTGTTAATAGTCACCTTGTCCTAGAGATATATTGATAATAGTTACCTTGTCCTAGAGATATATTGTTAATAGTCACCTTGTCCTAGAGATATATTGATAATAGTTACCTTGTCCTAGAGATATATTGATAAAAGTCACCTTGTCCTAGAGATATATTGATAATAGTTACCTTGTCCTAGAGATATATTGATAAGTCACCTTGTCCTAGAGATATATTGATAATAGTTACCTTGTCCTAGAGATATATTGTTAATAGTCACCTTGTCCTAGAGATATATTGTTAATAGTCACCTTGTCCTAGAGATATATTGATAATAGTCACCTTGTCCTAGAGATATATTGATAATAGTCACCTTGTCCTAGATATATATTGATAATAGTCACCTTGTCCTAGAGATATATTGATAGTCACCTTGTCCTAGAGATATATTGATAATAGTTACCTTGTCCTAGAGATATATTGATAATAGTCACCTTGTCCTAGAGATATATTGATAATAGTCACCTTGTCCTAGAGATATATTGATAATAGTCACCTTGTCCTAGAGATATATTGATAATAGTCACCTTGTCCTAGAGATATATTGATAATAGTCACCTTGTCCTAGAGATATATTGATAATAGTCACCTTGTCCTGGAGATATATTGATAATAGTCACCTTGTCCTGGAGATATATTGATAATAGTCACCTTGTCCTGGAGATATATTGATAATAGTCACCTTGTCCTGGAGATATATTGATAATAGTCACCTTGTCCTGGAGATATATTGATAATAGTCACCTTGTCCTAGAGATATATTGATAATAGTCACCTTGTCCTAGAGATATATTGATAATAGTCACCTTGTCCTAGAGATATATTGATAATAGTCACCTTGTCCTAGAGATATATTGATAATAGTCACCTTGTCCTAGAGATATATTGATAATAGTCACCTTGTCCTAGAGATATATTGATAATAGTCACCTTGTCCTAGAGATATATTGATAATAGTCACCTTGTCCTAGAGATATATTGATAATAGTCACCTTGTCCTAGAGATATATTGATAATAGTCACCTTGTCCTAGAGATATATTGATAATAGTCACCTTGTCCTAGAGATATATTGATAATAGTCACCTTGTCCTAGAGATATATTGTTAATAGTCACCTTGTCCTAGAGATATATTGATAATAGTCACCTTGTCCTAGAGATATATTGATAATAGTCACCTTGTCCTAGAGATATATTGATAATAGTCACCTTGTCCTAGAGATATATTGATAATAGTCACCTTGTCCTAGAGATATATTGATAATAGTCACCTTGTCCTAGAGATATATTGATAATAGTCACCTTGTCCTAGAGATATATATGATAATAGTCACCTTGTCCTAGAGATATATATGATAATCGTCACCTTGTCCTAGAGATATATTGATAAAAGTCACCTTGTCCTAGAGATATATTGATAAAAGTCACCTTGTCCTAGAGATATATTGATAAAAGTCACCTTGTCCTAGAGATATATTGATAATAGTCACCTTGTCCTAGAGATATATTAATAATAGTCACCTTGTCCTGGAGATATATTGATAAAAGTCACCTTGTCCTAGAGATATATTGATAATAGTCACCTTGTCCTGGAGATATATTGATAAAAGTCACCTTGTCCTAGAGATATATTGATAAAAGTCACCTTGTCCTGGAGAGATTTACATGGTTATTAATATGTCACACCGGGGTAAACTACAACAAACACAGCCCTTATTTTAACTGTTTCTAAAATCCCCTATAGGGGGGACAAATGAATGGTGGAAAAACAATTGGAACCATTTCCCTGTTTTGAGCCGCTAGGTTTTATGGGTATTATGACACCACCTCCACAGTGGGGCTCTATAACACCCAGGTCGTATTCCTTTGGCACCAGACTTATCGAAGCGGTCTGAAACAGGGAGGGACTAACTGATCGTCTGAAACAGGGAGGGACTAACTGATCGTCTGAAACATCGAGGGACTAACTGATCGTCTGAAACATCAAGGGACTAACTGATCGTCTGAAACAGGGAGGGACTAACTGATCGTCTGAAACAGGGAGGGACTAACTGATCGTCTGAAACGGGGAGGGACTAACTGAACGTCTGAAACGGGGAGGGACTAACTGATCGTCTGAAACGGGGAGGGACTAACTGATCGTCTGAAACAGGTAGGGACTAACTGATCGTCTGAAACAGGTAGGGACTAACTGATCGTCTGAAACAGGGAGGGACTAACTGATCGTCTGAAACAGGGAGGGACTAACTGATCGTCTGAAACATCGAGGGACTAACTGATCGTCTGAAACAGGGAGGGACTAACTGATCGTCTGAAACGGGGAGGGACTAACTGAACGTCTGAAACGGAGGAACTAACTGATCGTCTGAAAAGGGGAGGGACTAACTGATCGTCTGAAACGGGGAGGGACTAACTGATTGGCTGAAACGGGGAGGGACTAACTGATTGGCTGAAACGGGGAGGGACTAACTGATTGGCTGAAACGGGGAGGGGCTAACTGATCGGCTGAAACGGGGAGGGGCTAACTGATCGTCTGAAACGGGGAGGGGCTAACTGATCGTCTGAAACGGGGAGGGGCTAACTGATCGTCTGAAACGGGGAGGGGCTAACTGATCGTCTGAAACGGGGAGGGGCTAACTGATCACCTGAAACGGGGAGGGGCTAACTGATCGTCTGAAACGGGGAGGGGCTAACTGATCGTCTGAAACGGGGTGGGGCTAACTGATCGTCTGAAACGGGGTGGGGCTAACTGATCGTCTGAAACGGGGTGGGACTAACTGATCGTCTGAAACGGGGAGGGACTAACTGATCGTCTGAAACAGAGAGGGACTAACTGATCGTCTGAAACAGAGAGGGACTAACTGATCGTCTGAAACAGAGAGGGACTAACTGATCGTCTGAAACAGAGAGGGACTAACTGATCGTCTGAAACAGAGAGGGACTAACTGATCGTGTCTATATATGAAATTCTTCGTGCCCCCCCCCCCCTAGACCACCTGTCTGCCCCCCCCTAGACCACCTGTCTGCCCCCCCCTAGACCACCTGTCTGCCCCCCCCTAGACCACCTGTCTGCCCCGCCCCCAAGACCACCTGTCTGCCCCCCCCTAGACCACCTGTCTGCCCCCCCCTAGACCACCTGTCTGAGCACCTGTCTGCCCCCCCTAGACCACCTGTCTGCCCCCCCAGACCACCTGTCTGTCCCCCCTAGACCACCTGTCTGCCCCCCCCTAGACCACCTGTCTGCCCCCCCTAGACCACCTGTCTGCCCCCCCTAGACCACCTGTCTGCCCCCCCCAGAGCACCTGTCTGCCCCCCCAGAGCACCTGTCTGCCACCTCTAGACCACCTGTCTGCCCCCCCCCAGAGCACCTGTCTGCCCCCCCTAGACCACCTGTCTGCCCCCCCTAGAGCACCTGTCTGCCCCCCCTAGAGCACCTGTCTGCCCCCCCCAGAGCTCCTGTCTGCCCCCCCCCAGAGCTCCTGTCTGCCCCCCCAGCACCTGTCTGATGTTAACTTCCTCCTGTTCTCCAGGTGAGGAACCAGGAGCCCGAGGCCATGTTCAGACTGAAGTCTCTGGTGAAGGAGAAGTTCACTGAGACACACAGCAGTCTGTCTGAGGGAGAGCTACAGAACCACGTCAAGCTGGTCAGCTTTAAGGAGAACGTCAGAAACGTACTCAAAACAGGTGAGACACACACACACACACACACACACACACACACACACACACACACACACACACACACACTAGTTCAAATCAAATCTAATGTTATTTGGTCACATACATACGGTTAGCAGATGTTAGTGCGAGTGTAGCGAAATGCTTGTGCTTCTAGTTCCGACAATGCAGTAATAACCAACAAGTAATCTAACTAACAATTCCAAAATACACAGTGTAAGGGGATAAGGAATATGTACATAAGGATATATGAATGAGTGATGGTACAGAGCAGCATAGGCAAGATACAGTAGATGATATCGAGTACAGTATATACATATGAGATGAGTATGTAAACCAAGTGGCATAGTTAAAGTGGCTAGTGATACATGTATTACATAAGGATGCAGTCGATGATATAGAGTACAGTATATACGTATGCATATGAGATGAATAATGTAGGGTAAGTAACATTATATAAGGTAGCATTGTTTAAAGTGGCTAGTGATATATTTTACATCATTTCCCATCAATTCCCATTATTAAAGTGGCTGGAGTTGAGTCAGTGTGTTGGCAGCAGCCACTCAATGTTAGTGGTGGCTGTTTAACAGTCTGATGGCCTTGAGATAGAAGCTGTTGTTCAGTCTCTCGGTCCCAGCTTTGATGCATAGTTGTATGTAGACTAGCAGCATGTCCCACATGGTGACTGGTTAACCTGTCTTGTGTGTATGTTCTGTCTCCATCAGTGAACCCTGAGGCAGCAGAGAATATGGAGGAGGAGCCGGATGAGGATGTTGCTGTGACGCAGAGTGAGGTTAACTTCACCTGTCCCCTGACTCAGGTTGGTCTCTACTCCTCCTGTCAGTATCTAACCTGTCCCATCACTCAGGTTGGTCTCAGTATCTAACCTGTCCCCTGACTCAGGTTGGTCTCTACTCCTCCTGTCAGTAGCTAACCTGTCCCCTGACTCAGGTTGGTCTCTCTCCTCCTCTCAGTAACTAACCTGTCCCCTTACTCAGGTTGGTCTCTACTCCTCCTGTCAGTATCTAACCTGTCCCCTGACTCAGGTTGGTCTCTACTCCTCCTGTCAGTAACTAACCTGTCCCCTGACTCAGGTTGGTCTCAGTATCTAACCTGTCCCCTGACTCAGGTTGGTCTCAGTATCTAACCTGTCCCCTGACTCAGGTTGGTCTCTACTCCTCCTGTCAGTAACTAACCTGTCCCCTGACTCATGTTGGTCTCTCTCCTCCTGTCAGTAACTAACCTGTCCCCTGACTCAGGTTGGTCTCTCTCCTCCTGTCAGTATCTAACCTGTCCCCTGACTCAGGTTGGTCTCTACTCCTCCTGTCAGTATCTAACCTGTCCCCTGACTCAGGTTGGTCTCTACTCCTCCTGTCAGTATCTAACCTGTCCCCTGACTCAGGTTGGTCTCTACTCCTCCTGTCAGTATCTAACCTGTCCCCTCAGGTTGGTCTCTCTCCTCCTGTCAGTATCTAACCTGTCCCCTCAGGTTGGTCTCTACTCCTCCTGTCAGTATCTAACCTGTCCCATCAGGTTGGTCTCTCTCCTCCTGTCAGTATCTAACCTGTCCCCTCAGGTTGGTCTCTCCTCCTCCTGTCAGTATCTAACCTGTCCCCTCAGGTTGGTCTCTACTCATCCTGTCAGTATCTAACCTGTCCCCTCAGGTTGGTCTCTACTCCTCCTGTCAGTATCTAACCTGTCCCCTCAGGTATGTCTTTCCCATTGTAAACTAATCTGCCCGGCAACAGGACAATAAAGCCTCTGGTTGTGTCCATGTTGTTGTGTGGCCCTGCAGGTGGAGATGGTGAACCCAATGAAGAATAAGAAGTGTAACCACCACTACGACCGGGACGCCATTATGGGGATGATCAAGGCCCGGCAAAACCAGAAGAAGAAGTTACGGTGAGACGTGACGCTCCTACTGTCTTGTTTAGTCGATTCATTTACACTCTGTTGTCTTGAGTCTGCCTGTTACTGTTATAGCACCTTGTCAATCAGGATGTGATGTCGCCTCTCTGTCCTACCCTGTTACTGTTAGGACCTTGTCAATCAGGATGTGACGTCATCTCTCTGCCCTACCCTGTTGCTATAGCACCTTGTCAATCAGGATGTGATGTCGTCTCTCCGTCCTACCCTGCTGTTTTCTCACCTTGTCAATCAGGATGTGATGTCGTCTCTGTCCTACCCTGTTGCTATAGCACTTTGTCAATCAGGATGTGATGTCGTCTCTCTGTCCTACCCTGTTACTGTTAGCACCTTGTCAATCAGGATGTGATGTCGTCTCTCCGTCCTACCCTGTTGTTATAGCACCTTGTCAATCAGGATGTGATGTCGTCTCTCCGTCCTACCCTGCTGTTTTCTCACCTTGTCAATCAGGATGTGATGTCGTCTCTCCGTCCTACCCTGTTGTTATAGCACCTTGTCAATCAGGATGTGATGTCGTCTCTCTGTACTACCCTGTTACTGTTAGCACCTTCTCAATCAGGATGTGATGTCGTCTCTCTGTCCTACCCTGCTGTTTTCTCACCTTGTCAATCAGGATGTGATGTCGTCTCTCCGTCCTACCCTGCTGTTTTCTCACCTTGTTTTACACTTAAACAACTGTTGCAGTAAAACATTAGATTGATTCATTAGCATATTCCTTTTCTCCGTCCCACAGCTGTCCGGTGGTTGGCTGTGGCAACACGGACGTGAAGCAGGGAGACTTGATCCTAGATCAGATTATGAAGAGACAGATCCAGAAGAGGTAGACTACCACGGCATGATTCTGGGGTACGCCAACTCATCAAACCTGACAATAATAATTTGACTTTTATTTAATTGAGGAAAAAACATGACTTGTTGTTGTTGTGACCAAATGTTATCTTGCTGCTGTGTCTGATCGTATTTGTACGTCACAGAGTTGCACTATTCTGAAGTTTTACATAACAAAACCTCTCTTTATTTATACATAAGGGATTCATATTCTTTAGTCAGTTCAATAAAGGTATATTGGGGGGGGGGGGGGGGCAGGTAGCCTAGTGGTTAGAGACAGGTAGCCTAGTGGTTAGAGACAGGTAGCCTAGTGGTTAGAGACAGGTAGCCTAGTGGTTAGAGACAGGTAGCCTAGTGGTTAGAGACAGGTAGCCTAGTGGTTAGAGACAGGTAGCCTAGTGGTTAGAGCAGGTAGCCTGGTGGTTAGAGCAGGTAGCCTGGTGGTTAGAGACAGGTAGCCTAGTGGTTAGAGACAGGTAGCCTAGTGGTTAGAGACAGGTAGCCTAGTGGTTAGAGACAGGTAGCCTAGTGGTTAGAGCAGGTAGCCTAGTGGTTAGAGACAGGTAGCCTAGTGGTTAGAGACAGGTAGCCTAGTGGTTAAAGACAGGTAGCCTAGTGGTTAGAGACAGGTAGCCTAGTGGTTAGAGACAGGTAGCCTAGTGGTTAGAGACAGGTAGCCTGGTGGTTAGAGACAGGTAGCCTAGTGGTTAGAGACAGGTAGCCTGGTGGTTAGAGACAGGTAGCCTGGTGGTTAGAGACAGGTAGCCTGGTGGTTAGAGACAGGTAGCCTGGTGGTTAGAGACAGGTAGCCTGGTGGTTAGAGACAGGTAGCCTGGTGGTTAGAGACAGGTAGCCTAGTGGTTAGAGACAGGTAGCCTGGTGGTTAGAGACAGGTAGCCTAGTGGTTAGAGACAGGTAGCCTAGTGGTTAGAGACAGGTAGCCTAGTGGTTAGAGACAGGTAGCCTAGTGGTTAGAGACAGGTAGCCTAGTGGTTAGAGACAGGTAGCCTAGTGGTTAGAGACAGGTAGCCTAGTGGTTAGAGCATTGGGCCAGTAACCGAAAGGTTGCTAGATCGAATCCCTAAGCTGACAAGTTATAAATGTGTCATTCTGCCCCCCTGAACAAGGCAGTTTACCCACTTTTCCCAGGTAGGCCGTCGTTATAAATAAGAATTTGTTCTTAACTGACTTGCCTAGTTAAATAAAAAAATGTTTTTTCATCCTATGCCTTTGGTGTTGAGAACCTGCAGTTACTGTAATAGACCACTGGGGGGCAGTGTCGTCCCTGGAATAAACCACAAAGGGATCAGGAGAGGTGACTCAGGTCATGAAGAGAGAAGCTGGATAATCAGCCTACTTCTTCTGAGAGAGTTGGGCTAAATGAATCAGAGAATGTGGGTTTCCTAAATACTTACAAACCACAGAAAGATCATGTCTGTAACATACAACGTGAAACGATGATTGAATAAATGATGTGGAAATGATCAAATATCTATTTTCAGTACCTTCCTAAAAGTAGACTATTTCATTGTGTGAAATCTGTGAATCAATTCAGTTGAGTGATTAAATCTGTCTCCCCTCCTGACTCTCCCCTGCCTCTCCTCTCCTGCCTATCCCTCTCCTGCCTCTCCCTCTCCTTCCTCTCCCTCTCCTGCATCTCCTCTACTGCCTCTCCTGCCTCTCCTCTGCTGCCTCTCCCTCTCCTGCCTCTGCCTCTCCTCTACTGCCTCTCCTCTCCTGCCTCTCCCTCTGCTGCCTCTCCCTCTCCTGCCTCTGCCTCTGCTGCCTCTCCCTCTCCTGCCTCTCCCTCTCCTGCCTCTCCTCCTGCCTCTCCTCTCCTGCCTCTCCCTCTCCTGCTTCTCTTCTCCTGCCTCTCCCTCTCCTGCCTCTCCCTCTCCTGCCTCTCCCTCTCCTGCCTCTCCCTCTCCTCTCCTGCCTCTCCCTCTCCCCCTGCCTCTCCCCCTGCCTCTCCTCTCCTGCCTCTCCCTCTCCTCCCTCTCCTCTCCTGCCTCCATGTAAACTGAAGACTCTTTGTTCACAGGACAGCAACAAACAGAGAGTGTGCTGAGATGGAACTAGGTGAAGCTAATCTTTTAATAATCTTACGTCAGGTTTTTTAATAAGATTTCAGATGCAGCTTTGCTTATTGTTCCCCCCCCCCCCCTCATCTAATGCTTTGCTTATTGTTCCCCCCCCCCCCCCCCCCCTCATCTAATGCTTTGCTTATTGTCCCCCCCCCCCCCCCTCATCTAATGCTGCGGCCCAAATTGCACCCTATTCCTTGTGTAGTGCACTACTATTGACCAGGGCCCATAGGGTGTCGTTTGGGACGTAGCCTCTTAAAGGGTAGGGCATGACGTACTAACCATTTGCAGACAGAATTGAGAGCGGAGAAATGATTTACAGACCAACGATACAACATTTATTTTGAGTCATTTATTCACATTAAATCGAGGTCTGTTTTGTAATTAATAATCCACGTTATCTGCTCGTTTTCATGTAGTTTCATCACAGTTAATTTCACAGCAGTTTTTAGTTTGTGTTGGCAAACCAATGAACACTCACCATTAGTGCCAGACTGTTCCATCTCTTAGACCTGGGTCTGAATATTATACTCCCCACTCTGTTTGTCCCAGCCTGTTCCATCTCTTAGACCTGGGTCTGGATATTATACTCCCCACTCTGTCCCAGCCTGTTCCATCTCTTAGACCTGGGTCTGGATATTATACTCCCCACTCTGTCCCAGCCTGTTCCATCTCTTAGACCTGGGTCTGGATATTATACTCACCATTAGTGCCAGCCTGTTCCATCTCTTAGACCTGGGTCTGAATATTATACTCCCCACTCTGTTTGTCCCAGCCTGTTCCATCTCTTAGACCTGGGTCTGAATATTATACTCACCATTAGTGCCAGACTGTTCCATCTCTTAGACCTGGGTCTGAATATTATACTCACCATTAGTGCCAGACTGTTCCATCTCTTAGACCTGGGTCTGAATATTATACTCCCCACTCTGTTTGTCCCAGCCTGTTCCATCTCTTAGACCTGGGTCTGGATATTATACTCCCCACTCTGTTAGTCCCAGCCTGTTCAGTCTCTTAGACCTGGGTCTGGATATTATACTCACCACTCTGTCCCAGACTGTTCCATCTCTTAGACCTGGGTCTGAATATTATACTCACCATTAGTGCCAGACTGTTCCATCTCTTAGACCTGGGTCTGAATATTATACTCACCATTAGTGCCAGACTGTTCCATCTCTTAGACCTGGGTCTGAATATTATACTCCCCACTCTGTTTGTCCCAGACTGTTCCATCTCTTAGACCTGGGTCTGGATATTATACTCCCCACTCTGTTTGTCCCAGCCTGTTCCATCTCTTAGACCTGGGTCTGAATATTATACTCCCCACTCTGTTAGTCCCAGCCTGTTCCATCTCTTAGACCTGGGTCTGGATATTATACTCACCACTCTGTCCCAGGCTGTTCCATCTCTTAGACCTGGGTCTGAATATTATACTCCCCACTCTGTTAGTCCCAGCCTGTTCCATCTCTTAGACCTGGGTCTGAATATTATACTCCCCACTCTGTTAGTCCCAGCCTGTTCAGTCTCTTAGACCTGGGTCTGGATATTATACTCCCCACTCTGTTTGTCCCAGCCTGTTCCATCTCTTAGACCTGGGTCTGAATATTATACTCCCCACTCTGTTAGTCCCAGCCTGTTCCATCTCTTAGACCTGGGACTGAATATTATACTCCCCACTCTGTTAGTCCCAGCCTGTTCCATCTCTTAGACCTGGGTCTGAATATTATACTCCCCACTCTGTTAGTCCCAGCCTGTTCAGTCTCTTAGACCTGGGTCTGGATATTATACTCCCCACTCTGTTTGTCCCAGCCTGTTCCATCTCTTAGACCTGGGTCTGGATATTATACTCCCCACTCTGTCCCAGCCTGTTCCATCTCTTAGACCTGGGTCTGAATATTATACACCCCACTCTGTTAGTCCCAGCCTGTTCCATCTCTTAGACCTGGGTCTGAATATTATACACCCCACTCTATTAGTCCCAGCCTGTTCCATCTCTTAGACCTGGGTCTGGATATTATACTCACCACTCTGTCCCAGACTGTTCCATCTCTTAGACCTGGGTCTGGATATTATACTCCCCACTCTGTTAGTCCCAGCCTGTTCCATCTCTTAGACCTGGGTCTGAATATTATACTCCCCACTCTGTTAGTCCCAGCCTGTTCCATCTCTTAGACCTGGGTCTGGATATTATACTCCCCACTCTGTTAGTCCCAGCCTGTTCAGTCTCTTAGACCTGGGTCTGAATATTATACTCCCCACTCTGTTAGTCCCAGCCTGTTCAGTCTCTTAGACCTGGGTCTGGATATTATACTCACCACTCTGTCCCAGACTGTTCCATCTCTTAGACCTGGGTCTGAATATTATACACCCCACTCTGTTAGTCCCAGCCTGTTCAGTCTCTTAGACCTGGGTCTGGATATTATACTCCCCACTCTGTTAGTCCCAGCCTGTTCCATCTCTTAGACCTGGGTCTGAATATTATACTCCCCACTCTGTTAGTCCCAGCCTGTTCAGTCTCTTAGATCTGGGTCTGGATATTATACTCCCCACTCTGTTAGTCCCAGCCTGTTCCATCTCTTAGACCTGGGTCTGAATATTATACTCCCCACTCTGTTAGTCCCAGCCTGTTCCATCTCTTAGACCTGGGTCTGGATATTATACTCCCCACTCTGTTTGTCCCAGCCTGTTCCATCTCTTAGACCTGGGTCTGAATATTATACTCCCCACTCTGTTAGTCCCAGCCTGTTCAGTCTCTTAGACCTGGGTCTGGATATTATACTCCCCACTCTGTTTGTCCCAGCCTGTTCCATCTCTTAGACCTGGGTCTGAATATTATACTCCCCACTCTGTTTGTCCCAGCCTGTTCCATCTCTTAGACCTGGGTCTGGATATTATACTCCCCACTCTGTCCCAGCCTGTTCCATCTCTTAGACCTGGGTCTGAATATTATACACCCCACTCTGTTAGTCCCAGCCTGTTCCATCTCTTAGACCTGGGTCTGAATATTATACACCCCACTCTATTAGTCCCAGCCTGTTCCATCTCTTAGACCTGGGTCTGGATATTATACTCACCACTCTGTCCCAGACTGTTCCATCTCTTAGACCTGGGTCTGGATATTATACTCCCCACTCTGTTAGTCCCAGCCTGTTCCATCTCTTAGACCTGGGTCTGAATATTATACTCCCCACTCTGTTAGTCCCAGCCTGTTCCATCTCTTAGACCTGGGTCTGAATATTATACTCCCCACTCTGTTAGTGCCCAGCCTGTTCCATCTCTTAGACCTGGGTCTGAATATTATACTCCCCACTCTGTTAGTCCCAGCCTGTTCCATCTCTTAGACCTGGGTCTGAATATTATACTCCCCACTCTGTTAGTCCCAGCCTGTTCAGTCTCTTAGACCTGGGTCTGGATATTATACTCACCACTCTGTCCCAGACTGTTCCATCTCTTAGACCTGGGTCTGAATATTATACACCCCACTCTGTTAGTCCCAGCCTGTTCCATCTCTTAGACCTGGGACTGAATATTATACTCCCCACTCTGTTAGTCCCAGCCTGTTCCATCTCTTAGACCTGGGTCTGAATATTATACTCCCCACTCTGTTAGTCCCAGCCTGTTCAGTCTCTTAGACCTGGGTCTGAATATTATACTCCCCACTCTGTTAGTCCCAGCCTGTTCAGTCTCTTAGACCTGGGTCTGGATATTATACTCCCCACTCTGTTTGTCCCAGCCTGTTCCATCTCTTAGACCTGGGTCTGAATATTATACTCCCCACTCTGTTAGTCCCAGCCTGTTCAGTCTCTTAGACCTGGGTCTGGATATTATACTCACCACTCTGTCCCAGACTGTTCCATCTCTTAGACCTGGGTCTGAATATTATACACCCCACTCTGTTAGTGCCCAGCCTGTTCCATCTCTTAGACCTGGGTCTGAATATTATACTCCCCACTCTGTTAGTCCCAGCCTGTTCAGTCTCTTAGACCTGGGTCTGAATATTATACTCCCCACTCTGTTAGTCCCAGCCTGTTCAGTCTCTTAGACCTGGGTCTGGATATTATACTCCCCACTCTGTTTGTCCCAGCCTGTTCCATCTCTTAGACCTGGGTCTGAATATTATACTCCCCACTCTGTTAGTCCCAGCCTGTTCAGTCTCTTAGACCTGGGTCTGGATATTATACTCACCACTCTGTCCCAGACTGTTCCATCTCTTAGACCTGGGTCTGAATATTATACACCCCACTCTGTTAGTGCCCAGCCTGTTCCATCTCTTAGACCTGGGTCTGAATATTATACTCCCCACTCTGTTTGTCCCAAATGGCGCCCCATTCCCTTTAACTGCTTTGGAATGATTGGGGAACAAATAGCCACTTTGGAGGTGACTTTTTAAAACTTTGAATACAGATTTCAGGAAGTGACTACTTATTAAAACTATGGGGAAGTTGGTGGATAGTTTCGTGAGCCAATGCTAACTAGCATTAGCGCAATGGTTGGGAGTGTATGGGTATTAGCAGATACCCATAGACTTCTAGCCATTGCGCTAACGCTAGTTAGCAACATCCTTCACACTGCACGCAGACATAAATATTTTGTGTCCACAAGTTCATCTGATTCTGGGTCAGTAGATAAAGGACCTCATTGCCCAAAATCCCCAAGTATCCCTTCAAAAGGGACAGTTTACTAGGAACACGAACGAACCTGCTTATCCACCTACCTTGGCTGTAGTTGATTCAAGACGACAGATTTTGGGATGTTTTAGTTTCTTTTCGACACTTAATAGTCATATTTGGTTACTGTTCGCGATAACACTTAATAACACAATAAACTGTTCTGGTGCCTGTGTAATACAACTTGTCACGAACCGGCTCAAAGCCTGTAACAAAGGGAGACAACGTGGAGATAAGGAGTAACAAAAATATATCTTTATTAACTAAAGCAACTAAGGAAAATATACAATGGTGTGTGTAATCAGTAATCAGTAGTGTAAGTGAGTGTTTTGCATGAATGTGATAATGCAGGGTGTTGAAAGGTGCCAAAGCAAACAAACAAAAGGCCACCAAGAACCACAACACAATCTACAAAGGTGTCTGCATGGAGAGAGTCTCCTCCATGAACGTGGAAGAGGTCTATTTATCCTGGGAGACACCTGGCCCAGGTGTGTCTGCATGGAGAGAGTCTCCTCCATGAATGTGGAAGAGGTCTATTTATCCTGGGAGACACCCGGGCCCAGGTGTGTCTGCATGGAGAGAGTCTCCTCCATGAATGTGGAAGAGGTCTATTTATCCTGGGAGACACCCAGGCCCAGGTGTGTCTGCATGGAGAGAGTCTCCTCCATGAATGTGGAAGAGGTCTATTTATCCTGGGAGACACCCTGGCCCAGGTGTTTCCCATGAAGCTGACGACCCTCCCAACTCCGCCCACCGGCATCCTAATAAGGAAACAAGAACAAAGACAGAATACGGCAGACAGAGTGGGAGGGTCGTCACAAACTGTAATGGCTTGTTTTAGAGCAGCATATTGTTACCTAATATTTGGGGGTAATTGCATTTGAATTGCATAGCGATGAGCTGAACTACTGTACAGAAGGAATAGTGATGCTTCCTTATTCCACGTTATGTAATGACTCCATTATGATGTCATTATAAAGACATTTCCAACGTTCTGTGTTCTCTTTACAACAATGACGCTGTTGTCATAATCACAAAGATACAAAGTTACTTCTATAGGAACCGGATGTCGTGTTTTATAGCTCACTCATTGTAAATGTATATATATTTGTTAGACCACTTTGGCAGTTTAAAAAAGACTATGTTGATTCTATATCCCTCATGTATTTAATTGTAGTCTTTATGGTATATTAGTATCTGAGAGTGCTCCAGTGTGTTAAAATAATCATATATATTTAGACTAATTCAAACTAACTGTTTTCGTTTTTTGGTTCTTCCAGCAAATATTTGTTATTATTTACATTTATTCAAATAACTTCTATGTTGTTTATATTGTATTTATTTATTTTAATCCCAGGCCCCCGTCCCCGCAGGAGGCCTTTTGGTAGGCTGTCATTGTAGATAAGAATTTGTTCTTAACTGACTTGCCGCGTTAAATAAAGGATAAATAAATCAAATCAAATATGTATTCAAATACATTACAATATTGTTTGGTTTTCCTAAAGGTAAAGGTAAAGGTAAAGGTAATGGTAAAGGTAATGGTAAAGGTAATGGTAATGGCAAAGGTAAAGGTAATGGCAAAGGTAAAGGTAACGGTAAAGGTAATGGTAATGGTAATGGCAAAGGTAATGGCAAAGGTAATGGCAAAGGTAATGGTAAAGGTAAAGGTAATGGTAAAGGTAAAGGTAATGGTAAAGGTAATGGTAATGGTAATGGTAATGGTAATGGTAAAGGTAATGGTATAACTTCAAATCGTTTTTCTGAGACCTGTATATGAATATAAAAACAAAATAAATAGTTGCATTTTAGTTTTAAACTATATTTGACTACCTTGAGTATTTGGAAATGCAACTATTTCCCGCCCAATCTGGTGTACTACTTTGACTAGCGCCCTATGAGTCCTGGTCAAATTAGTAGGCTTGTAGGGAATAGGTGCAATTTGGGACGTAAAAACTGCCCAGGTTAAAAAGCATGCAATGGAAAGTAGATAGGACTGTAGATACAGTACCTGGAACAGAACAGGTCCTGGAATCAGGTTGAAAACCTGTTTTTTTTAAGACGACAATAACTCCCTGCTCGGAGTAGGTTTTAGGATGTTATTCAGACACTGCCCAGACAAAATCAATTTATAATAACAGTTTACCTCGGCTGGTAATCACGACAGTTTGACGTACCGCAAAGGAAATATAGCGATGACGTTCATTGACATTGTTGCAAATTATGTGGAATAACCCATTGCTTTCAGAGTGAATGTGGGACTGCTCATGCAATGGTAAAACGTGTAATATCATTTTCGCCTGACACGATCGCTTTACACACTCTTAATTATTTAAGACTAATATGTTGCCATTTCTTTTAACCAATACTGATGGTAGTTTAAAAGCGGAACTTTGACAATATGACCGTTATATCAACACACGCGCGTTACTCCCGTTTAACAACTATAAATAGGCAAAAGTGAAAGGGAGATATCGAGTCCGTTGCGCAACTGAAAGCATTCAACCGAAATGTGTCTTCCGCATTGAACACAACTCCTCTGAGTCAGACATCAAGTCACTTGCCGGTAATGTTGCATACACGTCTATACTTTTCATGGAACACAATCAAAGTTAACACAAGCCATAGATGCGTTCAAAAGCCTTATAGGTTGTTGTTATGGCTTGGATAACTTTCTTTATCGTGTTCCTATTTGTATTAGTATTTGTATGCACTGCGCAGTAAACCGGAGGACTCATTGAAGCATCGTTGTAATTTTGACCCCCTTAAGGCGGAATCATCAACTAGCCTCAGCCGCGGGCTGATTCTTTTTCTCCAGCGGATTGGTAGGAGGGCAAGAACATAATTACTAATCATTTGTGGACTGCAAATTGACCGCAAGAAGCTCAAACAGAAAGAATGTTTGACTAAAAACATAAATATTTCAAACCCTTGCGTACATTTGTATTCATCCCTTGTCTCTCTATTATGTGTGAGAATACAGATTTCTTAAATTAAAATCACTTGGAGCTGATTTCCTGCTGTTTTTACAGACTTATGTCCAACTAATATTTATATATATATTTGCGGTTTTACTTGGCCCCCCCCCCAAGCTTAAAATAAATAAATAAATATATGTATATATATTAGTCCTAAACTTGGGGGGCCCAAATAAAACCACTTTGGTCCGCTGGCCGCAGGTTGGGGAACCTTGCCTAAAGGTGTGATTTCATCCAAATAGACATTCCCAATGAAGACAGAGTTTTGAACAAGGTGATGTTGACGCTCCAAATAACACGAGGCAGGTCATTAAACAATAGAAAGAAAAAACAGTTTATTTATTTAAGTATTTCGGCATAAATTGTGAAATAGACCTTGTGAAATCATTGTCAAAAGAGATACTGTTACACGTAGATCTAGATACTGTTGCGTGTAGATCTAGATACTGTTACATGTAGATCTAGATACTGTTACATGTAGATCTAGATACTGTTACATGTAGATCTAGATACTGTTACACGTAGATCTAGATACTGTTACCCGTAGATCTAGATACTATTACCCGTAGATCTAGATACTGTTACCCGTAGATCTAGATACTGTTACCCGTAGATCTAGATACTGTTACCCGTAGATCTAGATACTGTTACCCGTAGATCTAGATACTGTTACCCGTAGATCTAGATACTGTTACACGTAGATCTAGATACTGTTACACGTAGATCTAGATACTGTTACACGTAGATCTAGATCATATAGAAATATAAAAACATTCTCTAAAGCAGCGGAACTCCAAAGCAGCGGAACTCCAAAGCAGCGGAACTCCAAAGCAGCGGAACTCCAAAGCAGCGGAACTCCAAAGCAGCGGAACTCCAAAGCAGCGGAACTCCAAAGCAGCGGAACTCCAAAGCAGCGGAACTCCAAAGCAGCGGAACTCCAAAGCAGCGGAACTCCAAAGCAGCGGAACTCCAAAGCACTGGAACCACTGTCTAGCTGCATTATTCTTTGATCAAGACACCTGCTTGTAATTCTTAACTGGTTAGGACAGCTCATGAGGTGTCATAAATATCTGTCGACTAGGTGGGACTCTTATGACTAAAGAGGCTTCATGCATCATTTTTATTAATTTTTTATCCCTAAGAGTAGGAGTAAAATATTTTCAGCACTTAACACCAATTTTCTACTCTGAGACGCTTTGTGGATATGGGCCCAGAGCATATCTGTCCTACCAGAACACCTGTATCAATCCTACAATAGAGGGGACAGGACTGTAGAGACTGTTCCTGGAACAGAACAGAACACCTGTATCAATCCTACAATAGAGGGGACAGGACAGTAGAGACTGTTCCTGGAACAGAACAGAACCGAACACCTGTATCAGTCCTACAATAGAGGGGACAGGACTGTAGAGACTGTCCGTGGAACAGAACCGAACACCTGTATCAATCCTACAATAGAGAGGACAGGACTGTAGAGACTGTTCCTGGAACAGAACAGAACACCGGTATCAATCACATTTAGGATGGACATGAGCAGAAAATGAGTTCTCTGGGGACGTTTGTTGTCTACAATTAGAAAAGTATGTTTGATCTGAGCGCTCTCCTTTCATCCCTCTAGAACACAGTATCTCTCCTCATACAGAGACTGATGTTAGGAGACACATACAGTGGAGGGGATAAACACACTCTCACACACACACACACACACACACACTCACACGCACACTCACACTCTGTTAGGAGACAGACAGACGAGGGGATAAACACACACACACACACACACTCTCTGTTAGGAGACAGACAGACAGTGGAGGGGATACACACACACTCTCTCTCCTGCTATATCTCCGAAAGACAGTGTAGGAGTGTTTTATTGTGTCAGTGGGAGCCAATACCTGCCTTTTCTCCTCCTCCATTTTCTTTCTCAACTCTCCTTATTTAACACCATAGGAATGTCCTCTAGATAGCAGCATGGACAGGAGGGCGGCTGAGGGAGTCTTTAGTCTCCAGTAGTGACCTTATTTAACACCATAGGAATGTCCTCTAGATAGCAGCATGGACAGGAGGGCGGCTGAGGGAGTCTTTAGTCTCCAGTAGTGACCTTATTTAACACCATAGGAATGTCCTCTAGATAGCAGCATGGACAGGAGGGCGGCTGAGGGAGTCTTTAGTCTCCAGTAGTGACCTTATTTAACACCATAGGAATGTCCTCTAGATAGCAGCATGGACAGGAGGGCGGCTGAGGGAGTCTTTAGTCTCCAGTAGTGACCTTATTTAACACCATAGGAATGTCCTCTAGATAGCAGCATGGACAGGAGGGCGGCTGAGGGAGTCTTTAGTCTCCAGTAGTGACCTTATTTAACACCATAGGAATGTCCTCTAGATAGCAGCATGGACAGGAGGGCGGCTGAGGGAGTCTTTAGTCTCCAGTAGTGACCTTATTTAACACCATAGGAATGTCCTCTAGATAGCAGCATGGACAGGAGGGCGGCTGAGGGAGTCTTTAGTCTCCAGTAGTGACCTTATTTAACACCATAGGAATGTCCTCTAGATAGCAGCATGGACAGGAGGACGGCTGAGGGAGTCTTTAGTCTCCAGTAGTGACCTTGACTACCAGTAGCACCATTAGACCCCTTGAACTGTGTATAAACTGCTACAGCATCGGGAGGAGAGCCCTTCAACTGTCTCTCACCGTAGCTGGCTGGCAACAGTGACTACATTTTATGGGGAGAAACGAAGAAGGGGACAGACAGCAAATTTTAAGCAGCTAAATTTTTTTATTAAAATAACCTTTCAGAAAGTGCTGCAAAAAAAAGGGGGTTTTCCCTGTTGCATCTTCTCTCTCTCTGAGGGGTTGTGTTTCTGTTGCATCTTCTCTCTCTCTGAGTGGTTGTGTTTCTGTTGCATCTTCTCTCTCTCTGAGGGGTTGTGTTTCTGTGTGACTTCAGGACATCTCTCTCTCTGAGGGGTTGTGTTTCTGTGTGACTTCAGGACATCTCTCTCTCTGAGGGGTTGTGTTTCTGTTGCATCTTCTCTCTCTCTGAGGGGTTGTGTTTCTGTTGCATCTTCTCTCTCTGAGGGGTTGTGTTTCTGTGTGACTTCAGGACATCTTCTCTCTCTCTGAGGGGTTGTGTTTCTGTGTGACTTCAGGACATCTCTCTCTCTGAGGGGTTGTGTTTCTGTGTGACTTCAGGACATCTCACCTGCATCCTCTCTCTCTGAGGGGTTGTGTTTCTGTGTGACTTCAGGACATCTCTCTCTCTGAGTGGTTGTGTTTCTGTGTGACTTCAGGACATCTCACCTGCATCTTCTCTCTCTCTGAGTGGTTGTGTTTCTGTGTAACCTCAGGACATCTCACCTGCATCTTCTCTCTCTCTGAGGGGTTGTGTTTCTGTGTGACTTCAGGACATCTTCTCTCTCTCTGAGGGGTTGTGTTTCTGTGTGACTTCAGGACATCTTCTCTCTCTCTGAGTGGTTGTGTTTCTGTGTGACTTCAGGACATCTTCTCTCTCTCTGAGGGGTTGTGTTTCTGTGTGACTTCAGGACATCTTCTCTCTCTCTGAGTGGTTGTGTTTCTGTGTGACTTCAGGACATCTTCTCTCTCTCTGAGTGGTTGTGTTTCTGTGTGACTTCAGGACATCTCTCTCTCTCTGAGGGGTTATGTTTCTGTGTGACTTCAGGACATCTCACCTGCATCTTCTCTCTCTCTGAGGGGTTGTGTTTCTGTGTGACTTCAGGACATCTTCTCTCTCTCTAAGTGGTTGTGTTTCTGTGTGACTTCAGGACATCTTCTCTCTCTCTGAGTGGTTGTGTTTCTGTGTGACTTCAGGACATCTCACCTGCATCTTCTCTCTCTCTGAGGGGTTGTGTTTCTGTGTGACTTCTTGACATCTCACCTGCATCTTCTCTCTCTCTGAGGGGTTGTGTTTCTGTGTGACTTCAGGACATCTTCTCTCTCTCTGAGGGGTTGTGTTTCTGTGTGACTTCAGGACATCTTCTCTCTCTCTGAGTGGTTGTGTTTCTGTGTGACTTCAGGACATCTCACCTGCATCTTCTCTCTCTCTGAGTGGTTGTGTTTCTGTGTGACTTCAGGACATCTCACCTGCATCTTCTCTCTCTCTGAGTGGTTGTGTTTCTGTGTGACTTCAGGACATCTTCTCTCTCTCTGAGGGGTTGTGTTTCTGTGTGACTTCAGGACATCTTCTCTCTCTCTGAGTGGTTGTGTTTCTGTGTGACTTCAGGACACCTCTCTCTCTCTCTGAGTGGTTGTGTTTCTGTGTGACTTCAGGACATCTCTCTCTCTCTGAGGGGTTATGTTTCTGTGTGACTTCAGGACATCTCACCTGCATCTTCTCTCTCTCTGAGGGGTTGTGTTTCTGTGTGACTTCAGGACATCTTCTCTCTCTCTAAGTGGTTGTGTTTCTGTGTGACTTCAGGACATCTTCTCTCTCTCTGAGTGGTTGTGTTTCTGTGTGACTTCAGGACATCTTCTCTCTCTCTGAGTGGTTGTGTTTCTGTGTGACTTCAGGACATCTCACCTGCATCTTCTCTCTCTCTGAGGGGTTGTGTTTCTGTGTGACTTCAGGACATCTCACCTGCATCTTCTCTCTCTCTGAGGGGTTGTGTTTCTGTGTGACTTCAGGACATCTTCTCTCTCTCTGAGGGGTTGTGTTTCTGTGTGACTTCAGGACATCTTCTCTCTCTCTGAGTGGTTGTGTTTCTGTGTGACTTCAGGACATCTCACCTGCATCTTCTCTCTCTCTGAGTGGTTGTGTTTCTGTGTGACTTCAGGACATCTCACCTGCATCTTCTCTCTCTCTGAGTGGTTGTGTTTCTGTGTGACTTCAGGACATCTTCTCTCTCTCTGAGGGGTTGTGTTTCTGTGTGACTTCAGGACATCTCACCTGCATCTTCTCTCTCTCTGAGTGGTTGTGTTTCTGTGTGACTTCAGGACATCTTCTCTCTCTCTGAGGGGTTGTGTTTCTGTGTGACTTCAGGACATCTCACCTGCATCTTCTCTCTCTCTGAGGGGTTGTGTTTCTGTGTGACTTCAGGACATCTTCTCTCTCTCTGAGGGGTTGTGTTTCTGTGTGACTTCAGGACATCTTCTCTCTCTCTGAGTGGTTGTGTTTCTGTGTGACTTCAGGACATCTTCTCTCTCTCTGAGGGGTTGTGTTTCTGTGTGACTTCAGGACATCTTCTCTCTCTCTGAGTGGTTGTGTTTCTGAGTGACTTCAGGACATCTTCTCTCTCTCTGAGTGGTTGTGTTTCTGTGTGACTTCAGGACATCTCACCTGCATCTTCTCTCTCTCTAAGTGGTTGTGTTTCTGTGTGACTTCAGGACATCTTCTCTCTCTCTGAGGGGTTGTGTTTCTGTGTGACTTCAGGACATCTTCTCTCTCTCTGAGGGGTTGTGTTTCTGTGTGACTTCAGGACATCTTCTCTCTCTCTGAGGGGTTGTGTTTCTGTGTGACTTCAGGACATCTTCTCTCTCTCTGAGGGGTTGTGTTTCTGTGTGACTTCAGGACATCTTCTCTCTCTCTGAGGGGTTGTGTTTCTGTGTGACTTCAGGACATCTCACCTGCATCTTCTCTCTCTCTGAGTGGTTGTGTTTCTGTGTGACTTCAGGACATCTCACCTGCATCTTCTCTCTCTCTAAGTGGTTGTGTTTCTGTGTGACTTCAGGACATCTTCTCTCTCTCTGAGGGGTTGTGTTTCTGTGTGACTTCAGGACATCTCACCTGCATCTTCTCTCTCTCTAAGTGGTTGTGTTTCTGTGTAACCTCAGGACATCTCACCTACGTTGTGACTGATAGCAGCAGGCGCTGCAGGAGGACAGCTGGGAGATTGTCTCGTCTCCAGTACTTTACCTTGACGTATCAGAGGGGAGTTTTCTAAGTGGGACCATTTAGATCCGTTTCCTGTGTACAGATGCAGCGTCGGGAGGAGAGACCTTCAGCTGTCTCAATGACTGGCTGTATGACCATATGTCAATGGAGATTCAATCATACCACGTCTATCCTGTTTATATCCCATATCAACTTTATTTAATATATATATATATATGTGTGTTTTTAACCTTTATTTACCTAGACAAGTCAGTTAAGAACAAATTCTTATTCACAATGACAGCCTACATCGGCCAAACCCGGGAGACGCTGGGCCAATTGTGCGCCGACTTGATAGAGACAGTATTAACCAGGGCCAAGCATTGGGACTGAGGCATAAATTAAACACCTGTCTTTAGAGACTTAAACCACTCATCCATTTCTTTAAGAAAACATTTAAAAAATAAATAAAAAATTCCCTTCACCACACACACATCCATCTTCCTAAATGGTTGTTTGCTGTGTGAGTGAGTGAGTGATTTTAGAGTCAGAGTAGTGTTCTGAGATGTTTTTAACACAGAGTCAGAGTAGTGTTCTGAGATGTTTCACTGATTCAGAGTAGTGTTCTGAGATGTTTTTAACACTGAGTCAGAGTAGTGTTCTGAGATGTTTTTAACACTGAGTCAGAGTAGTGTTCTGAGATGTTTCACTGATTCAGAGTAGTGTTCTGAGATGTTTTTAACACTGAGTCAGAGTAGTGTTCTGAGATGTTTTTAACACTGAGTCAGAGTAGTGTTCTGAGATGTTTCACTGATTCAGAGTAGTGTTCTGAGATGTTTTTAACACTGAGTCAGAGTAGTGTTCTGAGATGTTTTTACCACAGAGTCAGAGTAGTGTTCTGAGATGTTTTTAACACAGAGTCAGAGTAGTGTTCTGAGATGTTTTTAACACAGAGTCAGAGTAGTGTTCTGAGATGTTTTTAACACTGAGTCAGAGTAGTGTTCTGAGATGTTTCACAGAGTCAGAGTAGTGTTCTGAGATGTTTTTAACACGGAGTCAGAGTAGTGTTCTGAGATGTTTTTAACACAGAGTCAGAGTAGTGTTCTGAGATGTTTTTAACACAGAGTCAGAGTAGTGTTCTGAGATGTTTCACTGAGTCAGAGTAGTGTTCTGAGATGTTTCACAGAGTCAGAGTAGTGTTCTGAGATGTTTCACAGAGTCAGAGTAGTGTTCTGAGATGTTTCACAGAGTCAGAGTAGTGTTCTGAGATGTTTTTAACACTGAGTCAGAGTAGTGTTCTGAGATGTTTCACTGATTCAGAGTAGTGTTCTGAGATGTTTTTAACACTGAGTCAGAGTAGTGTTCTGAGATGTTTTTAACACTGAGTCAGAGTAGTGTTCTGAGATGTTTCACTGATTCAGAGTAGTGTTCTGAGATGTTTTTAACACTGAGTCAGAGTAGTGTTCTGAGATGTTTTTAACACTGAGTCAGAGTAGTGTTCTGAGATGTTTCACTGATTCAGAGTAGTGTTCTGAGATGTTTTTAACACTGAGTCAGAGTAGTGTTCTGAGATGTTTTTACCACAGAGTCAGAGTAGTGTTCTGAGATGTTTTTAACACAGAGTCAGAGTAGTGTTCTGAGATGTTTTTAACACAGAGTCAGAGTAGTGTTCTGAGATGTTTTTAACACTGAGTCAGAGTAGTGTTCTGAGATGTTTCACTGAGTCAGAGTAGTGTTCTGAGATGTTTCACTGATTCAGAGTAGTGTTCTGAGATGTTTTTACCACAGAGTCAGAGTAGTGTTCTGAGATGTTTTTAACACAGAGTCAGAGTAGTGTTCTGAGATGTTTTTAACACAGAGTCAGAGTAGTGTTCTGAGATCTACATTTAGAGATCCGCCCCCCCCTCCTCCTCATGTGCTCCCCCCTCTGATCATCCGTCCTCTGCTTTCTGAACACTGGCCTCAGTCGACCACTATGACTCAGTTTACACTTCTAGCAAATGGATGTTACGGACAGACATCACGTTAGGCCAGTGTTTCTCCCTGACATTTCAAACAAGGAAATAAGGACACTTGTAGAATTCCAACATTGTGTGAGGAACCCAGTTTACCAAACGCCAGATCTGTAATGCCTACAGGAGAATAGTGCCTATTTCCAACACACAGGGGAAGATGCAAGGTTTTAGCATGACATTATCAGGTCAGGTGTCTTCTCCTTTAAGTTAGGTTTCAGACACTTCCATAAACTGAAATGGCAGTTGTTTTTCACAACCCCTTAACTCTTTCTTGGCAGGCGACCAGCAGAGGGTTGAAGGTTGGTTGGGTTAATAGCTAGTAGTTCTTTCCCAGGTAGCAGTGGGTTTATAGTTGGTTGGGTTATTAGCTAGCAGTTCTTTCCCAGGTAGCAGAGGGTTTATAGTTGGTTGGGTTATTAGCTAGTGCTTCTTTCCCAGGTAACAGAGGGTTTATAGTTGGTTGGGTTAATAGCTAGCAGTTCTTTCCCAGGTAACAGAGGGTTTATAGTTGGTTGGGTTAATAGCTAGCAGTTCTTTCCCAGGTAACAGAGGGTTTATAGTTGGATGGGTTAATAGCTAGCAGTTCTTTCCCAGGTAGCAGAGGGTTTATAGTTGGTTGGGTTAATAGCTAGCAGTTCTTTCCCAGGTAGCAGAGGGTTTATAGTTGGTTGGGTTATTAGCTAGTGCTTCTTTCCCAGGTAGCAGAGGGTTTATAGTTGGTTGGGTTATTAGCTAGCAGTTCTTTCCCAGGTAACAGAGGGTTTATAGTTGGTTGGGTTATTAGCTAGTGCTTCTTTCCCAGGTAACAGAGGGTTTATAGTTGGTTGGGTTAATAGCTAGCAGTTCTTTCCCAGGTAACAGAGGGTTTATAGTTGGTTGGGTTATTAGCTAGTGGTTCTTTCCCAGGTAACAGAGGGTTTATAGTTGGTTGGGTTAATAGCTAGCAGTTCTTTCCCAGGTAGCAGTGGGTTTATAGTTGGTTGGGTTAATAGCTAGCAGTTCTTTCCCAGGTAACAGAGGGTTTATAGTTGGTTGGGTTAATAGCTAGCAGTTCTTTCCCAGGTAGCAGAGGGTTTATAGTTGGTTGGGTTAATAGCTAGTGGTTCTTTCCCAGGTAGCAGAGGGTTTATAGTTTGTTGGGTTAAGAGCTAGCAGTTCTTTCCCAGGTAGCAGAGGGTTTATAGTTGGTTGGGTTATTAGCTAGCAATTCTTTCCCAGGTAGCAGAGGGTTTATAGTTGGTTGGGTTATTAGCTAGTGCTTCTTTCCCAGGTAACAGAGGGTTTATAGTTGGTTGGGTTAATAGCTAGTGGTTCTTTCCCAGGTAGCAGAGGGTTTATAGTTGGTTGGGTTATTAGCTAGCAGTTCTTTCCCAGGTAGCAGAGGGTTTATAGTTGGTTGGGTTAATAGCTAGTGGTTCTTTCCCAGGTAGCAGAGGGTTTATAGTTGGTTGGGTTAATAGCTAGTGGTTCTTTCCCAGGTAACAGAGGGTTTATAGTTGGTTGGGTTAATAGCTAGTGGTTCTTTCCCAGGTAACAGAGGGTTTATAGTTGGTTGGATTAATAGCTAGTGGTTCTTTCCCAGGTAGCAGAGGGTTTATAGTTGGTTGGGTTATTAGCTAGCAGTTCTTTCCCAGGTAGCAGAGGGTTTATAGTTGGTTGGGTTATTAGCTAGTGCTTCTTTCCCAGGTAACAGAGGGTTTATAGTTGGTTGGGTTAATAGCTAGCAGTTCTTTCCCAGGTAACAGAGGGTTTATAGTTGGTTGGGTTAATAGCTAGTGGTTCTTTCCCAGGTAACAGAGGGTTTATAGTTGGTTGGGTTAATAGCTAGTGGTTCTTTCCCAGGTAGCAGAGGGTTTATAGTTGGTTGGGTTAATAGCTAGTGGTTCTTTCCCAGGTAACAGAGGGTTTATAGTTGGTTGGGTTAATAGCTAGTGGTTCTTTCCCAGGTAGCAGAGGGTTTATAGTTGGTTGGGTTAATAGCTAGTGGTTCTTTCCCAGGTAGCAGAGAGTTTATAGTTGGTTGGGTTAATAGCTAGTGGTTCTTTCCCAGGTAGCAGAGGGTTTATAGTTGGTTGGGTTAATAGCTAGTGGTTCTTTCCCAGGTAACAGAGGGTTTATAGTTGGTTGGGTTAATAGCTAGTGGTTCTTTCCCAGGTAGCAGAGGGTTTATAGTTGGTTGGGTTAATAGCTAGCAGTTCTTTCCCAGGTAGCAGAGGGTTTATAGTTGGTTGGGTTAATAACGGTTATTTCCTGGAACATTGCTCTCTTTCATTCTGCCCTGTAATCCAGTGAATGTTTCTTCTCTTCGGACAACAGCCAGGCTTCTGTTCCCCACTACACTATATAGGGAGTAGGATGTAATCTGAGGCATATACACCATTTGCATACATCAATCTGTGTGTGTTATAGAGCACCTAGGGAGGGTGGTATTTTAGGATGGTTGGTTCTGTGCACAACCCTTATCCACCCACATACAAATGTGTACAGAGCATTCAGCAAGTATTCAGACCCCATAACTTTTTCCACATTTTGTTAGGTTAAAGCTTTACCCTAAAATTGATAATATATATATATATTTAGCAATCTACACACAATACCCCATAATGACAAAGTGAAAACAGTTTTTTTTTCAAAAGTTTTGCCAAATGTATTACAAATTAAAAACAAATGTCTTATTTACAAAAGTATTCAGACCCTTTGCTATGAGACTCGAAATGGAGCTCAGGTGCATCCTGTTTTCATTGATCATCCTTGAGATGTTTCTACACCTTGGAGTCCACCTGTGCTAAATTAAATAGACTGGACATCATTTAGAAAGGTACACACCTGTCTATATAAGGCCCCACAGTTGACGGTGCATGTCAGAGCAAAAACCAAGCGTTCCGAGACAGGATTGTGTCTAGGCACAGATCTGGGGAAGGGTAACCAACATTTTTTTGCAGCCTTGAAGGTCTCCAAGAACACAGTGGCCTCCATCATTCTTAAATGGTTTGTAACCGCCAACCAGGTAATCTGGGAAGAAAGGCCTTGGTCGGGGAGGTGAACAAGAACCCGATGGTCACTCTGACAGAGCTCAAGAGTTCCTCTGTGGAGATGGGAGAACCTTCCAGAAGGACAACCATCTCTGCAGCACTCCACTAATCAGGCCTTTATGGTAGAGTGGCCAGACAGAAGCCACTCCTCAGTAAAAATCACATGACAGCCTGCTTGGAGTTTGCCAAAGGCACCTTGGGACGGCAGGGTAGCCTAGTGGTTAGAGCGTTGGACTGGTAACCGACAGGTTGCAAGTTCATATCCCTGAGCTGACGAGGTACAAATCTGTCGTTCTGCCCCATAACAGGCAGTTAACCCACTGTTCCCTGGTAGGCCATCATTGAAAATAAGAATTTGTTCTTAACTGACTTGCCTGGTTAAATAAAGGTAAAATAAATAAAGACACTCAAGATTCTCTGGTCTGATGAAACTAAGATTGAACTCTTTGGCCTGAATCCCAAGTGTCCCTACAGTGAAGCATGGTGGTGGCAGGGTAGCCTAGTGGTTAGAGCGTTGGACTAGTAACCGGAAGGTTGCAAGTTCAAACCCCTGAGCCGACAAGGTACAAATCTGTCGTTCTGCCCCTGAACAGGCAGTTAACCCCACTGTTCCTAGGCCGTTATTGAAAATAAGAATTTGTTCTTAACTGACTTGCCTGGTTAAATAAAGGTACAATAAAAAAATGTAAAAAATAGATGCTGTGGGGATGTTTTTCTGCGGACTGGGAAACCTGGCAGGATCGAGGCAAAGATGAACGGAGCAAAGTGCAGAGAGATCCTTGATGAAAACCGAAGGTTCACCTTCCAACAGGACAGCGACCCTAAGCACACAGACAAGACAATGCAGGAGTGGCTTCGGGACAAGTCTCTGAATGTTCTTGAGTGGCCCAGCCAGAGCCTGGACTTGAACCCGATCAAACATCTCTGGGGAGACCTAAAAATAACTGTGCAGCGATGCTCCCAATCAACCTGACAGAGCTTGAGAGGATCTGCAGAGAAGAATGGGAGAAACTCCTCAAATACAGGTGTGCCAAGCTTGTAGCATCATACCCAAGAAGACTCGAGGTTGTAATCGCTGCCGAAAGGTGCTTCAACAAAGTACTGAGTAAAGGGTCTGAATACTGATGGAAATGTAATATTTAAGTTTATTATCAATAAATTAGCAAAAATAATGTGTAAAGATTGACATTTGAATGAGTTTTAGAATAAGGCTGTAAGTCGAGGGGGTCTGAATACTTTCAGAATGCACTGTATACTCACAAACCCACGTATAACTAACCTTGTGGGGACTTAATTCAGTCCCCGATCAACATCCTATTTTCACTAACCCCCTAAACCTAACCCTTAACCTTAAACCGAACCCTAGCTCCTAACACTGAACATAATTCTAACCCCAATTCTAACCTGAACTCTAAACTTCCTAGAAATAGCATTTAGACCTTTTGGTTAGTTTACTATTATTGTGGGGGCTTCTGGTCCCCACAAGTATAGTTAAACACACACTCAACACACACACACACACACACACACACTCAACTAACAGGCGAACCAGATACTTGTAGAATCAGTCCGTAACCTCCTACACAGCTCAAAAGCTCTTTTTAAATCTCGTAAACTTCGAGTGAACTGTTGCTCAGAAAATCTCCTCTTTCATGATCCTGAAGCAATAGGGAGATAATATCATTTAGATCAAATATGAAACGAATGTAGGCTAGCTACCTACAGCGCAATATGAAGAGAGGTCACCTCATAGCAGGGAAACAAGAAGAAGAGATGTCACCTCATAGCAGAGAAACAAGACGAGAGGTCACCTCATAGCAGGGAAACAAGAAGAAGAGAGGTCATCTCATAGCAGGAAAACAAGAAGAAGAGAGGTCACCTCATAGCAGGAAAACAAGAAGAGAGGTCACCTCATAGCAGGAAAACAAGAAGAAGAGAGGTCACCTCATAGCAGGAAAACAATATGAAGAGAGGTCACCTCATAGCAGGAAAACAAGAAGAGAGGTCATCTCATAGCAGGGAAACAAGAAGAGAGGTCACCTCATAGCAGGAAAACAAGAAGAAGAGAGGTCACCTCATAGCAGGGAAACAAGAAGAAGAGAGGTCACCTCATAGCAGGAAAACAAGAAGAAGAGAGGTCACCTCATAGCAGGAAAACAAGAAGAAGAGAGGTCATCTCATAGCAGGAAAACGAGAAGAAGAGAGGTCACCTCATAGCAGGAAAACAAGAAGAAGAGAGGTCATCTCATAGCAGGAAAACAAGAAGAAGAGAGGTCATCTCCTAGCAGGAAAACAAGAAGAGAGGTCACCTCATAGCAGGAAAACAAGAAGAAGAGAGGTCACCTCATAGCAGGGAAACAAGAAGAAGAGAGGTCACCTCATAGCAGGGAAACAAGAAGAAGAGAGGTCACCTCATAGCAGGGAAACAATATGAAGAGAGGTCACCTCATAGCAGGAAAACAAGAAGAAGAGAGGTCATCTCATAGCAGGGAAACAAGAAGAGAGGTCACCTCATAGCAGGAAAACAAGAAGAGAGGTCACCTCATAGCAGGAAAACAAGAAGAGAGGTCACCTCATAGCAGGGAAACAAGAAGAAGAGAGGTCATCTCATAGCAGGAAAACAAGAAGAAGAGAGGAGCAGGAAAACAAGAAGAGAGGTCATCTCATAGCAGGAAAACAAGAAGAAGAGAGGTCACCTCATAGCAGAAAAACAAGAAGAGAGGTCACCTCATAGCAGGAAAACAAGAAGAAGAGAGGTCACCCCATAGCAGGAAAACAAGAAGAAGAGAGGTCATCTCATAGCAGGAAAACAAGAAGAAGAGAGGTCACCTCATAGCAGGGAAACAAGACGAGAGGTCACCTCATAGCAGGGAAACAAGACGAGAGGTCATCTCACAGCAGAAAAACAAGACGAGAGGTCACCCCATAGCAGGGAAACAAGACGAGAGGTCATCTCATAGCAGAGAAACAAGAAGAGAGGTCACCTCATAGCAGAGAAACAAGAAGAGAGGTCACCTCATAGAGAAACAAGAAGAGAGGTCACCTCATAGCAGAGAAACAAGAAGAGAGGTCACCTCATAGCAGAGAAACAAGACGAGAGGTCACCTCATATCAGGGAAACAAGACGAGAGGTCACCTCATAGCAGAGAAACAAGAAGAGAGGTCACCTCATAGCAGAGAAACAAAATAAGTAGGCAAAGAGCACCATACGTCACAGTAACTCCCAGTTAGATAAAAGGTTCATCCCTTGCGTGCTGAAATCATAAAAAGCTGAGTGGGAAGGTGATGTTTACAGTTGTCTGCTTATCGGCCAGGTCACAGTGAACTGACGAAGCAGTGTAGGGTCAGATTAGTGAGACATATATCTGAAGAATGAATGTAGAGCAAAGCCAGAGGACTGTGAGCACACTCTGACTCAGTCCCAGTCTGTGAGAACACTCTGACTCAGTCCCAGTCCGTGAGAACACTCTGACTCAGTCCCAGTCTGGGAGAACACTCTGACTCAGTCCCAGTCTGGGAGAACACTCTGACTCAGTCCCAGTCTGGGAGAACACTCTGACTCAGTCCCAGTCTGTGAGAACACTCTGACTCAGTCCCAGTCCGTGAGAACACTCTGACTCAGTCCCAGTCTGGGAGAACACTCTGACTCAGTCCCAGTCCGTGAGAACACTCTGACTCAGTCCCAGTCCGTGAGAACACTCTGACTCAGTCCCAGTAGGTCACATGTCAGTACAGACACACAGCCAGTAGGTCACATGTCAGTACAGACACCCCAGTAGGTCACATATCAGTACAGACACACAGCCAGTAGGTCACATGTCAGTACAGACACACCAGTAGGTCACATGTCAGTACAGACAACCAGTAGGTCACATGTCAGTACAGACACACCAGTAGGTCACATGTCAGTACAGACACACCAGTAGGTCACATGTCAGTACAGACACACCAGTAGGTCACATGTCAGTACAGACACACAGCCAGTAGGTCACATGTCAGTACAGACACACAGCCATTAGGTCACATTTCAGTACAGACACACAGCCAGTAGGTCACAGTAATGTCTCTGTATAATACTGTACATTTCATTGAATCTGTTCTGGTCCTGGTGACTGTGAAAAGACCCCTGGTGGCATGTCTGCTGGGGGGACTGTGACAAGACCCCTGGTGGCATGTCTGCTGGGGGGACTGTGAAAAGACCCCTGGTGGCATGTCTGCTGGGGGGACTGTGACAAGACCCCTGGTGGCATGTCTGCTGGGGGGACTGTGAAAAGACCCCTGGTGGCATGTCTGCTGGGGGGACTGTGACAAGACCCCTGGTGGCATGTCTGCTGGGGGGACTGTGACAAGACCCCTGGTGGCATGTCTGCTGGGGGGACTGTGAAAAGACCCCTGGTGGCATGTCTCCTGGGGCCGAGTGTGTGTGTGTCAGAGCTGTGTGTAAGTTGACGATGCAAACAATTTGGGATTTTCCAACACATGAATGTTTCTTATAAAAACAAGAAGTGACGCAGTCGGTCTCTCCTCAACTCTTAACAAAGAGAGAGAGACTGGGAATGTATTTAGTATTTATAGTATAGTATTAATATCAGCCCTCTGATTACAATGAAGAGCAAGACGTGCCGCTCTGTTCTGGGCCAGCTGCAGCTTAACTAGGTGTTTCCTTACAGCACTCGACCACACGACTGGACAATAATCAAGATAAGGTATCCTGGAGTGTTGACCCAGTAACTGAAAAGGTTGCCGGGTTCAAATCCCCAAGCCGACAAAGGCTATTTTGATGTGCCCTTGAGCTTGGGCACTCTGAAAGTGGAACAGAACCATGAGGACTTACCCCGCCTCCCTGTCTCTTTTCCTGTCATCTCTCTCCTCTCCTCCTTTTCTCTCACTGCTATTTTCTCTCTTTCTCTCTCTCTGTTCTCTCTTCAACAGCCTCTTCTCTCTCATTTTCTCTCGCTCTCCTTTTCTCTCACTCTCATTTCTAATCGTTCCTTTCTCCTCTTCTCCTCTCTCTCCCCTCTCATCCTCTGTCCTCGGCCTCCTCTCCTCCTCTGTTTCCTCTCGTCCTTCCTTCAAAGCTTCTGTCTCTCTCCTCTCTCTCTCTCTCTCTCTGTGTCTGTCCTCTGTCACTATTTCTCTCTCTCCTCTTTCTCTCTCTCCTGTTCCTCTCTTACTGCAGCCTCTCTCTCTCTTCTCTATCTCTGTTACTCTCGTCTCAGCTTCTCTCTCTCTCTCTCATCTCTCATCCTTGTGTCTGTGTCTCTCTCTCTCTCTGTCTGTTCTCTCTCTCTCTCTCTCTCTCTGTCTGTCTGTTGCGTTCTATCTCTTCTCCTCTTCTCTCTCTCTCTCTCTCT